>NC_055686.1:1060297-1196700 GCF_017639745.1 Melanotaenia boesemani | reverse complement strand
ACGCGTGTAACATGATCTAAAGAAAACGTTCACGTTATTCTAACTTTATGGTATGAATAAAAATATGTGTGGAAACAAGCTGATTTATGACACGCATGGATCATTTCTACCCAGAATGCATTGCTCCTTACAGACACCTGATACACACCTGACAGATGGGGTGTGTGTGCGTGTGTGTGTGTGTGTGTGTGTGTGTGTGTGTGTGTGTGTGTGTGTGTGTGTGTGTGTGAGGTCATCACCAGGTTGGAGGGGGCAGGAGGAAGCCAGGTGTCAGCCTATCAGCTGACGGATCACCCGCTGATTGACAGGTATGATCATTACCATGGCGACAGGCTGCCGGCCTCCTCTCTCTCAACACACACATCTCTACGCGTGCACGTGTGTGTCCCAGACGGTTCAAGGAGCTTCGAGGATCCTGAAAAAGTTTCAGGGAAATGTTATAAAAAGCTTCTCCAGGAGGTCCTGAAGGTTCTGGTTTCAGGTGGAAGGAGGTCCTGAGCCTCCTCTGGAGCCTCTTGGGAACATTCCAGGAGTTCTTGAGCTGGATTTTAAGTTCCTAGATTCATTTTAAAGGTGCTTGAGGACGTTTGATGAGTTTTAGAGGCTTATCATGTGGGAAGTTCTAAAGTCCTTGAGAAAATGCAGACTGGGTCCTGGTGAGGACTGCAGACAGGTTCTCGTTCAGATGACAGACTTCTGACTGGGCTCTTAAAGATCCTCCAGGTCTCTCCAGGATGCTCTGCACTCCTGACATGACTTATGTGGGTTTCAGAGGTCCAACAACAGCTGTTTCTGTGTCTGAACCTTGAAATGTTCATGAGTGGAGCCTGGCCACGCCCCTTTCTGGGGGAGGATCCGGCTTTCGTTGGCGCCTGCTCTGTGGTTTTAAAGGGCAGGGTCAGCTAGCTGGGGGGCGGGTCAATAGCAATACCCTTTATGAGGTCACTAAGGGAAAGATCTCAGACTCACCTGATTCAGGACACATTTGCTAGAAAGGAGACAGAATTTTCTTATTTCGGGGCCTCATACAGGCTATGAGGACACATGACTGTTAGAAAACCTTCAGAAAGTGGATTTTACATTATGTGACCTTTAAGGGACCTTGAGAAGAATTGGGACCTGAACAAATTCAAGGAGAATATTTCTCCAGTTTTGAAGAAACCCGGAGAATTTCCAGACTGATGATGCCTTCAGGGTCTAGGTGAGGTTCTGGGATTTCGTAGCTTCCTGGAGAGTTTTAAGGTTCTTCAGTGGTTCCAGGGCTTTTGTCTGAATGTCCAGAGAGAAAAAAGTAGGGCACTTAAAATTACCCACAATGCATCTTGAAAAGTAGTGAGCATCGATGGTCACTAGACGGGTCGATATAGACCACAATGCATTGCAGGCAGAAGCTCAACATGGAGCAAGGAGGCGAAGAAATTGAGCTGAAGTGACCTATAAACCAACAAAGAAGAAAATACAACATAAAGAATAAAAATAAAAATATTTATACACAACTTTGGATTGGATTTGGATTGACATCTGGACACGGGTTGTGGTTGCCATGGTGACGGCAGTAGTCACGTGGTTTGTGGCGAGGAAAAAATACGCAGCTTCGTGTCCGAGTCGCTATGTAGTGAAAGAGCAGTTAGTAGGGGGACATTCGGACACTACCCTGGAGTTGTCAGGTCGAGACTGGAGGATCACTTCCTGTTTCCCATGATGCAACGCTGCGAGGAAGAGACTGCAGGATCACTTCCTGTTTCCCATGATGCAACGCTGCAAGGAAGAGACTGCCAGAACACTTCCTGATTCCCATAATGCAACGCTGCAAGGAAGAGACTGCGGGAACACTTCCTGTTTCCCATGATGCAACGCTGCAAGGAAGAGACTGCGGGAACACTTCCTGTTTCCCATAATGCAACGCTGCGAGGAAGAGACTGCAGAAACACTTCCTGTTTCCCATAATGCAACGCTGCAAGGAAGAGACTGCGGGAACACTTCCTGTTTCCCATGATGCAACGCTGCAAGGAAGAGACTGCCGGAACACTTCCTGATTCCCATGATGCAACGCTGCAAGGAAGAGACTGCCGGAACACTTCCTGATTCCCATAATGCAACGCTGCAAGGAAGAGACTGCGGGAACACTTCCTGTTTCCCATGATGCAACGCTGCAGGTGAAAAGAGAAAAACATGTCAGAAAACCTGAAGTCGAAATTTGGAGAAACATTTTAAAGAAGATAAATAGATCATCAGCTTCTCAGCTCCTGTCAATCAGATGTGTGTGTCTGTGTGTGTGTGTGTGTGTGTGTGTGTGTGTGTGTGTGTTACCTGGTAAAAAGTCCAGGATCCGGTTCTTCGGACACAAATGGACTGAAACTGGGACACTGTGGACATGTCCACAGGGAACAGAACAAATAAAGTGTTGAAAGCTAACCTCAGATCAGATAACATCAGAGAAAACACACCACGCAGCTCGGTGTGTGTGTGTGTGTGTGTGTGTGTGTGTGTGTGTGTGTGTGTGTGTGCTCTCATTAGTCAGCGTAATAATATTATTCCAACAATCAGCCTGAACAAACAGAAACTCTTCAAGCTTTTCTTCTCCAGCTGGTTCACAGAGACCGGGTCTGCTGGGTGGTCCGGACCGGACGGTGGAGGGGGCTCCAGCTACCGAGACCGGCTCAGGTTTCACGTCTGCATGAGAAATGTTCTGGAAATCATTTTCAGGGTCATCTCAGCAGGTCTGAGAGGGTTGAGGAGATCCGAGGAGGTTCTGTAATGATTCCGTGAGTTCTCCAGGAGGTGACAGGTTGTTGGTGAAGTTCCTGGACCACAAGAAGGTCTTGGTTCTGACAGTCAGAGATTTACCTCAAAGGTCATGATGAAGTGGTCTATAAGCTGCTCAGAAGCTTCCTGGAGTTTCCATCAAGAGGTCCAAACATCACTGAGTTCATCATGAGGTTGAGGAGCTTCCAGTAGATTTTCTTTAAGTTACTGGTGATGGACCAGTTCAGGAGTCTGTGGTGAGGTTCAGGAATTCACACGGCTGGTGGTCGTGGTAGTTCTGGTGAACATCTGGTGAACAACAGGACATCCAGGAAAGTTCTACAAGTTCTACTGGAGACATTAGATCGTTATTTGTGAGAAAAACACAACATGACAAATGAACCTCATTCATTATATTTTCTATCAACCTGGTTTAGTTTCTTTATCCAGATTGTTCCTTAAACTGACTCCGAACACTGGAACACACTTAATTTCTAAATCTTTTTAAATATTACAGATCCTTTTAAATATAAAGACTTTGTTTAAATCTTTTTTGTGTACTGAGTTTTATAGATAAACTTCAAACGGCTGCAGTAACCAGATCCCTGATTTCAGCAGCTGTAACTTACTAAACGATGGATCTGCTTCCATTAATGGTTCTTAGTGCTTCTTCAGTAAAAACTGGGTTAATGTGTGTTTTACGTATTTCAGTGTAACACGTCAGATATGGAACAATCATAGAATTATATAACATAGAGCATTATTATTACTTTAAGTAACACAGCCACTGTTTTTACTTTTTTTGTTTTTATACTGTTAACATCTTCCATGAAGTATTTTCATCAATAAAAACACCCAAAACTTCTTCCTCTACCAACACTACTGCCTTCTACATCCAGTGTCATTTCTAAATATGTTACTAAACACCAGGAAGTGTGTTTTATCTGGATTTAGGGATCATTAATTTACATGAAACCAGTGTTTCAGTTCTTTTCGGGTCGCCTCCTTCATCTGTTCTAGATTTTTATCTGTGTGATAAAAAGTTGTGTCATCAGCAAACAGTATAAATATTAACAGTTTGGATACGTTAACAACATCATTAATATAAAGGATGAAGAGTTTGGGACCGAGGACGGACCCCTGAGGGACCCCACATGTTATGTTACGTATATCAGATGTTTTATTAATTATTTGAACCGTCGTCTGTTCTGTAAGTAACTTGTAATCCAACGCAGGGCCTCCTCTGATACCGTATTTACCACGTATTTTAAGATGCTTTTCTAAGGTCAATAAAAATGCCATTAAAGTCATTTTTCTACTGCAGTGGATGTTTCCTCTAATAATTCCTTTAGTGCCTCTAATGTTGAACGATTCGCCCTGAAAGCGACTGCTGCTCAGAATATTACGTCTATCAATGAATTCCAGCCTGGAAACAAAGATTCCTCTAATATTTCTGAGGATTGTGGCAGCAGAGAAGCTGGTCTGGAACTGGAGAAGACATGTTTGTTAGCGTTTTTAAAAAGTGGGATCACTTTAACGTTTCTTTCAGGAAATGTTCCTGTTAAAAATGATGGATTCCATAGAAACAACATGATCCGTTCTTCACTAGAAGCTTTCTCTCCTCCATCAGCCCAGTCTTTCTCTCCTGCTGGGATGTTAGCTTAGCCAGCTCACCTGACATGAAGCTGGGAGATCTTTTCATCTCCTCCAAGTCATCTGCTGTTTCCATGTTTCTGTTCCGTCCACCTGCCATCCCCTTCCCCAGGTGAGCTGCTGCTGGTAGATGGCTAACTGCTGGTAGCTGCTAGACCTGGTAGCTGCTGGTGGATCCTGGGCTGGTAGCTGCTGGTGGATCCTGGGCCTGGTAGCTGCTGGTAGCTCCTAGGCCTGGTAGCTGCTGGTGGATCCTGGGCTGGTAGCTGCTGGTGGATCCTGGGCCTGGTAGCTGCTGGTGGATCCTGGGCTGGTAGCTGCTGGTGGATCCTGGGCCTGGTAGCTGCTGGTGGATCCTGGGCCTGGTAGCTGCTGGTGGATCCTGGGCTGGTAGCTGCTGGTGGATCCTGGGCTGGTAGCTGCTGGTGGATCCTGGGCCTGGTAGCTGCTGGTGGATCCTGGGCCTGGTAGCTGCTGGTGGATCCTAGGCCTGGTAGCTGCTGGTGGATCCTGGGCTGGTAGCTGCTGGTGGATCCTGGGCCTGGTAGCTGCTGGTAGCTCCTAGGCCTGGTAGCTGCTGGTGGATCCTGGGCTGGTAGCTGCTGGTGGATCCTGGGCTGGTAGCTGCTGGTGGATCCTGGGCCTGGTAGCTGCTGGTGGATCCTGGGCCTGGTAGCTGCTGGTAGCTTCTAGGCCTGGTAGCTGCTGGTAGCTCCTAGGCCTGGTAGCTGCTGGTGGATCCTGGGCTGGTAGCTGCTGGTGGATCCTGGGCTGGTAGCTGCTGGTGGATCCTTGGCCTGGTAGCTGCTGGTGGATCCTGGGCTGGTAGCTGCTGGTGGATCCTGGCCTGGTAGCTGCTGGTGGATCCTGGGCTGGTAGCTGCTGGTGGATCCTGGGCTGGTAGCTGCTGGTGGATCCTGGGCCTGGTAGCTGCTGGTGGATCCTGGGCCCATCCTGTGAATGGAGCTCAGTTCTACAGGACACAGTCAGAGGAACTCCTGGAACCTTCTACAGGTTCTACGGCAGATCTTTGGGAGATGGATAGATGGATGGATAGATGGATGGACGGACGGATGGATGGATGGACGGACAGACGGACGGACAGACGGACGGACGGACGGATGGACGGACGGACGGATGGATGGATGGACGGACGGACGGATGGATGGATAGACAGACGGATGGATGGATGGATGGACGGATGGATGGATGGACGGGTGGATGGATGGATGGATGGATGGACGGGCGGACGGATGGATGGATGGACGGACAGATGGATGGATGGATAGACAGACGGATGGATGGATGGATGGACGGACGGACGGACGGATGGATGGATGGCTAGACGGATGGATGGATGGATAGACGGACGGACGGATGGATGGATGGATGGATGGATGGATAGATGGAAAGATGGATAGATGGATGGATGGATGGATGGATGGATGGATGGATAGATGGATGGATGGATGGATGGATAGATGGATGGATGGGCGATTCCTGATCCAGGATTCATGAAATTCCCAGACTGAACTTTAAGGAGGTCCAACTGGTGGTTTAAGATTTTACATGTGGGTCAGTGGTAGAGGTTCTAATGGAGGTCTGAGGGACTCTTGAGGAGTTTTCCAGGGTTGGAGTGATGCTTCAGTCTGCTGAGGTTCTGTTCATGAAGATTCTTTGTGTTATTCAGGGTCTATTAGTTTAAAGATCTTCAGACGTACTAAAGGTCTCTGAAGTTCTTTTTATGGACCAGTTTCAGATGTTCTTCAGAATGATGGACCAGAGTTCCCTTCTTTGGTCCGAGCCAGGAGACCCCCGGTTTTCAGTCGGACCGGAGTTCCCTTCTTTGGTCCGAGCCAGGAGACCCCCGGTTTTCAGTCGGACCAGAGTGGACTCTATAAATCTACCATATGATCGTCATTTGTCCAATTTATAATATTTATGTTTATATAAACTGGTTTATACAAGTTATTACCTAGCTAAGGAAACCTCCTTCAGGACCAGGACCAGAAAGGAAAACCTCCTTCAGGACCAGGACCAGGAAGGAAAACCTCCTTCAGGACCAGGACCAGGAAGGAAAACCTCCTTCAGGACCAGGACCAGGAAGGAAACCTCCTTCAGGACCAGGACCAGGACCAGGAAGGAAAACCTTTACCCTGAAATGAAAATGATCTTGAAGGTTTGGAGAATATTTTAAGAAGACTCTGGGATTTCAGATGTTTTTAGGAGGACCTGTAGATGTTCCCCTGAGCACTTGGATCGAATCTAAAGGAGATTGTGCCAGAACCTTATGGACCTAGGCCAGTTTGTGCTGGTCTTCAGTTTCTGGTTGTACAAATATGAAGCTGCCAGATGTCTCCACAGAGGTTCTGGTGGACTCTGTGAACTCAGAGAGGCTCTGGTTGATTCAGAGAGGTTATGGTGGACTCAGAGAGGCTAAGGTGAACCCAAGGTGGTTCTGGTGGACTCAGAGAGACTCTGGTGAACCCAGAGAGGTTCTAGTGGACTCAGAGAGGATCTGTTGGACTCATAGAGGTTCTGGTGGATTCGAAGAGGGTCCGGTGGACTCAGAGAGATTCTGGTGAAGCCAGAGAGGTTCTGGTGGACTAAGAGATGCTTTGGTGGACTCAGACAAGCCCTGGTGGACTCAAAGGGAGTTCAGGAGGGTTACTGAGGATTTTTCCAGGAGTCTTTAAAGACGTCCCAGAGGTTCAGAGGGAGGATCTCTGATCCTTGAAGTTCTTCCAGGTTTTCTTGGTATGTTGGAGGTCGGGAGGGTTTTCAGAAAGTGGAAAATCTTCAATTGGAAAAATCACATGCATGAATGTTAATGTGTGCGCACACACACACACACACACACACACACACACACACACACACACACACACATATTCAGACTCTGCAGAGTTGTCAGGTCTGATCGCCGTGGAGACAAAGATGGAGAACAGGAGGGCAGCCAAAACGTCTGGATAACACACACACATGTTAGAAACACGTTAAACACACACACATGTCAAACATACACATGTTAGACACACACACACATTAGACACACATTTTACACACACACACACACACGTTAAACACACATGTTAAACACACATATGTTAGACACACACACATCAGACACATATATGTTAAACACACACTTTATATACACAGACACATTAAACACACCCACATGTTAGACACACACACACACGTTAGACACACACACACACGTTAGACACACACACACACATGTTAGACACACGTTAAACACACACGTTAGACACACACACACACAGACACACACACACACGTTAGACACACACACACACATGTTAGACACACATTAAACACACACGTTAGACACACACACACACACACACACACACACACACACACACACACACGTTAGACACACACACACACACACACGTTAGACACACACACACACACGTTAGACACACACACACACACACACGTTAGACACACACACACGTTAGACACACACACACACACACAGACACACACACACACACACACACACACACACACACACACACACACACACACACGTTAGACACACACACACACACACGTTAGACACACACACACACACGTTAGACACACACACACACACACACGTTAGACACACACACACGTTAGACACACACACACACACACAGACACACACACACACGTTAGACACACACACACACACACGTTAGACACACACACACACACGTTAGACACACACACACACACGTTAGACACACACACACACGTTAAACACACACGTTAGACACACACACACACACACGTTAGACACACACACACGTTAGACACACACACACACACACAGACACACACACACACGTTAGACACACACACACACACACGTTAGACACACACACACACACACGTTAGACACACACACACACGTTAAACACACACGTTAGACACACACACACACACACGTTAGACACACACACACACGTTAAACACACACGTTAGACACACACACACACACACGTTAGACACACACACTCCCAGATGAAACACAAACCTTCTGCTTTTCCGTTTCTCCTTCTGCCAACAATCTGCTCATTAAAGTGAAATGTTGAAATCTGCCTCGTCTACATCACACGTCTCCAGAACTGTACTTTCTTCTGGTCTCAGTAGAACCTCATTGATGGGCCGAGGGCCGCAGCTGGTACTCAAAGTCTGGTTCTGGTCCGGTTCTGGTCCGGCCCGCCGTCTTCTCCCTGCGTCTGCAAATGTTTTAAGTCAGATGAGTTGCAGGAGCTGAGAGAGAGGGGGGATGGAGGGACAGATCCCAGGGGACGGATCCTAGTGGACGGATCCCAGGGGACGGATCCCAGGGGACAGATCCTAGTGGACGGATCCTAGTGGACGGATACCCAGGGACGGATCCTAGTGGACGGATCCCAGGGGACAGATACCCAGGGACGGATCCTAGTGGACGGATCCCAGGGGACAGATACCCAGGGACGGATCCTAGTGGATGGATCCTAGTGGACGGATCCCAGGGAACGGATCCTAGTGGACGGATCCTAGTGGATGGATCTCAGGGGATGGCTCCTAGTGGACGGATCCTAGTGGATGGATCCTAGTGGACGGATACCATGGGACGGATCCTAGTGGATGGATCCTAGTGGACGGATACCCAGGGACGGATCCTAGTGGACGGATCCTAGTGGATGGATCCCAGGGGAGATCCAGGGAGAGCTCACTGGTCTGACATTATTATAGCTAAAACCACGTCCACCCCAGCTTCCTGCTGCGTTCAGGGACATCAGTCCATCCCAGCTTCCTGCTGCATTCAGGGACATCAGTCCACCCCAGCTTCCTGCTGCGTTCAGGGACATCAGTCCATCCCAGCTTCCTGCTGCGTTCAGGGACATCAGTCCACCCCAGCTTCCTGCTGCGTTCAGGGACATCAGTCCATCCCAGCTTCCTGCTGCGCTCAGGGACATCAGTCCACCCCAGCTTCCTGCTGCGTTCAGGGACATCAGTCCATCCCACGTCCATCTCAGCTTCCTGCTGCGTTCAGGGACATCAGTCCATCCCATGTCCATCTCAGCTTCCTGCTGCGTTCAGGGACATCAGTCCATCCCACGTCCATCTCAGCTTCCTGCTGTGTTCAGGGACATCAGTCCATCCCAGCTTCCTGCTGCGTTCAGGGACATCAGTCCACCCCAGCTTCCTGCTGCGTTCAGGGACATCAGTCCCTCCCACGTCCACGCCAACTTCCTGCCGAGAAGTAGCAACTATTTACGTGTCATCACTGACTTTCAGGAATCTGGACTAGAATCATCGTGTAGGCTGGAAATAAAAACAAGATTAATGAAGTTTCTCTCCTAATTTATCAAGTTTCTTCTACAACCTGATGAACTCAGATTTATCATTCTTATGCTAAAAACTAAAAAGGTTTGGAAAAGACAGAAAACTAGCAGCTCACATCTAAAGACAAAAGTTTAGAGTTTAAGTCTCAGCCTGAGGTTTGATAAAGACGGTGGATCACTATTTACGAGACTACAACTGGATTCTTTCAGCATGTTTGTGACGTGTTGGACAGCTGATATGGAGCAGGGCTGATCTGCCCACAGCAAGCAAACAAGGGAGAGTTTCCCTCCAGGGACTCACACACCATCATTATTAGGTGTAGCTCTGCATCTCCACCAGGTGTTCCACCGACTTCTCCCAGTCTGGAGGATGGAGGACTTTCTCTTCTTCTCTCATTTGTTAGATCATGATACTGTAACATGAATGATCCACAGCAGACGTTTACTTTCTGGACTCTTTCTGGACGCTCCACCCACGTTTCATCACCGCTTCTTTCTTTCCGTCCGTTTTTGTCGTTGTTCTGTCAGGATTCCTGTTTCTGCTTACGTCGGAGCTCGTCTGTTGGTTGGTGATCGTGTTTCTTCACTGCGACTTGCGATAATATGAAACACGTTTGATACGCTCACAGACTAGAGAAAGATGAAGACAGATTACCACCTTTAACCTAACGATGGAGAAGACGGGAGCGCTGCGACTCCAAGAAGACTCCTAACATTCAGTAAAGACTTCCGTTTTTAGTCTGGGAGTGTGTTCACATTTTTCTGGTGAAGCCAACCAGTTAGATCTTACAGTGCAGGAAGGTCTGTTCCAGGTTCTGGAGGCTGAGAGGAGTCCAGGCAGCTGAAACCCTGCAGTTACTGCTCATGAAAACTTCCCCTCTGAATGTTTGTGCAGTGTCACATGACCCGACCCATGACCTCCCCACGAGGCCATCACTGAGTATTAGTCGGCTCTGAAGTGGAACACCTGCACATCTGAGCTGCTGCAAAAACTCAGACCCAACATGTTTCCAGTCTTTCATCTGGTACCAGGCCCGTGTGACTGGACCAGATTCACATCAGTTCTGGATCTGAGATTTTTCAGGTCAGGATCATCAAACATTTGTCCAATGTTCAGGTTTATAAGGGAATAAGGGAATTTATTCCAACAAATATTCACTATTTCCTACATTTTAATTATGTTTAAATATAATCTAGAATTAAAACTAAAATTGGCATCAGTTTTAAATCAAATCAGCTAATACAACATTCTCACTAGAAGGAAATATTATGTTTCAACTGGCGCGGGGTTCCACAAAGCTTTATGATGGCCCCCCACAGTTCAGCATCTACAGGTGGAGTTCCACCAGGCTCCATGATGGGCCCCCCACAGTTCAGCATCTACAGGTGGAGTTCCACCAGGCTCCATGATGGCCCCCCCACAGTTCAGCATCTACAGGTGGAGTTCCACCAGGCTCCATGATGGCCCCCCCACAGTTCAGCATCTACAGGTGGAGTTCCACCAGGCTCCATGATGGCCCTCCCACAGTTCAGCATCTACAGGTGGAGTTCCACCAGGCTCCATGATGGCCCCCCCACAGTTCAGCATCTACAGGTGGAGTTCCACCAGGCTCCATGATGGGCCCCCACAGTTCAGCATCTACAGGTGGAGTTCCACCAGGCTCCATGATGGCCCCCCCACAGTTCAGCATCTACAGGTGGAGTTCCACCAGGCTCCATGATGGCCCCCCCACAGTTCAGCATCTACAGGTGGAGTTCCACCAGGCTCCATGATGGGCCCCCACAGTTCAGCATCTACAGGTGGAGTTCCACCAGTCTCCATGATGGGCCCCCACAGTTCAGCATCTACAGGTGGAGTTCCACCAATCTCCATGATGGGCCCCCCACAGTTCAGCATCTACAGGTGGAGTTCCACCAGGCTCCATGATGGGCCCCCCACAGTTCAGCATCTACAGGTGGAGTTCCACCAGTCTCCATGATGGGCCCCCACAGTTCAGCATCTACAGGTGGAGTTCCACCAGGCTCCATGATGGGCCCCCACAGTTCAGCATCTACAGGTGGAGTTCCACCAGGCTCCATGATGGGCCCCCACAGTTCAGCATCTACAGGTGGAGTTCCACCAGGCTCCATGATGGGCCCCCCACAGTTCAGCATCTACAGGTGGAGTTCCACCAGTCTCCATGATGGGCCCCCACAGTTCAGCATCTACAGGTGGAGTTCCACCAGGCTCCATGATGGCCCCCCCCACAGTTCAGCATCTACAGGTGGAGTTCCACCAGGCTCCATGATGGCCCCCCCACAGTTCAGCATCTACAGGTGGAGTTCCACCAGGCTCCATGATGGCCCTCCCACAGTTCAGCATCTACAGGTGGAGTTCCACCAGGCTCCATGATGGCCCCCCCACAGTTCAGCATCTACAGGTGGAGTTCCACCAGGCTCCATGATGGGCCCCCACAGTTCAGCATCTACAGGTGGAGTTCCACCAGTCTCCATGATGGGCCCCCACAGTTCAGCATCTACAGGTGGAGTTCCACCAGGCTCCATGATGGCCCCCCCACAGTTCAGCATCTACAGGTGGAGTTCCACCAGGCTCCATGATGGCCCCCCCACAGTTCAGCATCTACAGGTGGAGTTCCACCAGGCTCCATGATGGCCCCCCCACAGTTCAGCATCTACAGGTGGAGTTCCACCAGGCTCCATGATGGGCCCCCACAGTTCAGCATCTACAGGTGGAGTTCCACCAGGCTCCATGATGGCCCCCCCACAGTTCAGCATCTACAGGTGGAGTTCCACCAGGCTCCATGATGCCCCCCCCACAGTTCAGCATCTACAGGTGGAGTTCCACCAGGCTCCATGATGGGCCCCCACAGTTCAGCATCTACAGGTGGAGTTCCACCAGTCTCCATGATGGGCCCCCACAGTTCAGCATCTACAGGTGGAGTTCCACCAGTCTCCATGATGGGCCCCCCACAGTTCAGCATCTACAGGTGGAGTTCCACCAGGCTCCATGATGGGCCCCCACAGTTCAGCATCTACAGGTGGAGTTCCACCAGGCTCCATGATGGGCCCCCACAGTTCAGCATCTACAGGTGGAGTTCCACCAGGCTCCATGATGGGCCCCCACAGTTCAGCATCTACAGGTGGAGTTCCACCAGGCTCCATGATGGGCCCCCCACAGTTCAGCATCTACAGGTGGAGTTCCACCAGTCTCCATGATGGGCCCCCACAGTTCAGCATCTACAGGTGGAGTTCCACCAGGCTCCATGATGGGCCCCCACAGTTCAGCATCTACAGGTGGAGTTCCACCAGGCTCCATGATGGGCCCCATATAGTTCATCATCTACAGGTGGAGTTCCACCAGGCTCCATGATGGGCCCCCCACAGTTCAGCATCTACAGGTGGAGTTCCACCAGGCTCCATGATGGGCCCCCCACAGTTCAGCATCTACAGGTGGAGTTCCACCAGGCTCCATGATGGGCCCCCACAGTTCAGCATCTACAGGTGGAGTTCCACCAGTCTCCATGATGGGCCCCCACAGTTCAGCATCTACAGGTGGAGTTCCACCAGGCTCCATGATGGGCCCCATATAGTTCATCATCTACATGGTCCCACCAGCTCAAATCATGGAAACAAATCAAACTTCTTAACATAATTATGCTAATTAAACACTCAGCTCCATATTACTGTCTCTCCACGGGACTCCGGTCCCTGACAAAGCTATCGGCCATGTTTTGGTCAAATCATGTTCCAGAAGTTTCTTCGGATTAATAAAAACATATCTGGAACTATTGTGTTTTGAATTAAAGATGAACGTCCAAAAACTAGCGTCCAGCTTCAGCCAGCAATATTAAAACCAACAGATCCGTCTAGAACTCTTGGTCTCACTTTGGACTGTTTTAATGAAGCTTTTATTGCTGCTTCTGCGCCCCGCTGTAATGGTTTAGTTTTATCTAAAGAACTTTGAATAATCTCGAACATGAAATGTGATATACAAACAAAGCTGCCTTTCCTAAAGGGTTTGAGTAGTTTAAATAATTAGATATTTGGCATTTTTAAATGGACTAAAGTTGAACAATTTGAGAAAAGGGTGAAAATTTACACCTATAATGTTTTTAAAGTGGTTTTTGGGACAGGGCTTGTTGTTTCTTTTGTCATTTTTTACATATTAACCATAAATAATCTGAACATCAGTGGGACAGTCCTGCAGTCTGTAAAGAAACTAGTGGACAAACTGAATTTCTCCAAAAACTCATCCTGAGAGGAAATCAGTTCCATATCTAAACTATAAGAAGTCATTGTAAAGAGTATGTCACCCCGTGGTGCGTTCAGGGACAGGAGGACTGCTCTGTTTCCAGTGCCTACAACTGTTTTTACTGCTCAGATTTAGTTTTGTTTGGATAAAAAAATTTCCGGTGGAGAAGTTAAATCAGTTTCTGAGATCTGAAATCTGACCTGCTGTTGAACCCGGACCTCGTTTCTCAGCTGATTTGTTAAAATAAATAATTATCAAACTTCCAAACACATACGGTGGTGTGTTTATTATATTCAGCCATGTGTGGTGGACTTTATTAGCCTCTGTGTTTGTAATAAAGACAAGTCTGAAAGAGGAGAAAAGTCTTTTTTAAGGATTTGTCTGAGAGCAACGTGATTGGTCCAAAACACCGTTGGTGACTTCATGAGTCATGGGGGCAGGGGGCGACTCCTCTGGAACAAAGTCTTCATGGTTTCTCATCTTCATGCTGCAGAGGAGCTTTGACTGAAACCAGAACCAACGGCTGCTCTAAAGCCACCTGAGCCGTGTGGTCAGCAGGTGGCGCTACAGGCTCCACGTCACTGACTGGAGCCTAGACCTGGAACCAGAACCAGAACTATAACCAGCATTCTGAGTGACCAACATGTTCACAACATCTGGACAGATTCAGGTTGAAGCCATTTAAACATAAACTGGTAAAGTCCCGAGCTGGCAGGCTGGACCAGGTCTTCCTGAAGACCTGGATCTTATCTGGGAACTGGAGATAAGCTAAGAGGGCCCTGCAGCTGGAGGAGGAGGAGGATGAAGATCGGGTCTGGTTTCTGTCCTCCACACTCATCCGTCCGTCATCTGACCCTGATAAGAAGAACTCGAGGGGTCAGATGGAGGACTCTAGGCTGACCACAGAAACCCCACATGATGATGATGATGATGATGAAGGCATATAGTTCCTCTCTGTTCTGGTTTTGTCCTGTATCCCAGCCCGGATCGGACTGGACCGGGTCACCAGAACTACATCTGTTAGAGTTACAGTTTACAGCTGAAGAAGCACACAGACTGAAGCTGACGCCTCATTGGTCAGGAGGGTTTATCTTTATTGTGATTGGCTGACGTCATTCTGCTTTGCAACAAAAACATTTTGTTCCTGGATCATAAACCAGAGCCGGATTCACACTTAGACCCAGAACGGGTCTATAACAGGTCTGATGGAAACTCCCTCCACACGGTTTGGAGGCTGACAGGAGCTGCTCCGATTGGCTCGCAGCAGTTTGATTGGCAGGCCTGTAAGCCAATGGGAGGCAGCCTGAAGTCGGTCAGTTTGCTCGGTTCCGTTACAATTCTGGTCTCCAGCCGAGCAGCCGAACTCAGACGTATCAGATCTGTTTCATACGGTTTCCCTGAACTTCAGAATAACTTCGTTTTGGAGAAAGTTCAGACTTCGGAGATCAGATATCCCGTCTGGGAGGTGGGGATGTTGCTGGCCTCTAGGGAAACCTAAAAATCACCTGATACGAGCTGTGTCAGGAAGCAGGAGTTAAGTCTCTAAAACGCCGGCATCTTCAGGTTCTTCACGTCTAGTTAGCTTTGACTCGTGTTTGCTGTTCTGGGTAAATGACGGCGGTGAAACACGTAAAAACGTTGTATCGTAGCGCGTTGACGTTATCGCCACCTACTGACCTACAACAATTACCTCACAGTCAGAGGAGTTTGTGTGTTTCTGCCTCATCTAGAAACATTCTGACGTTAATGTCCCTTTTTTCTTCTGATAAAAAGAAAATGACTCCTTTAAAACGAACATGTGGATTATGGTGTTTATGAGGAGGTCTGAGACCAGGAACTATTCAACCAGTCAGACACGTTCAGAGCTGCACCCTGAAAGTACCCGGTACTTTCTAAAAAAAAAAATTTAGTTCTATACCAGCGTAGCAGCCCAGGAATTCAGAAAGTCCCCAGCACACCACTGTTATTTTCATACACTACTTCAGAAAGTACTCAGTACTTCATTAAATTATGTACAAAATTAACAGCCCAGGAACTCAGAAAGTAGCCAGTACTTTCTAAAGAATTTTACTTAAGTTCTATGCAAATGTAGCAGCCCAGGATATCAGAAAATACAAGTACTTTATACTTGAGAAGGTATAAGAACTTCAGAAAGTACAAGGTACTTTCTGCCCAGGTATTTCAGAAAGTATACAGTGGTTTATTGCTATGTTCACATAGAACTTTAGAAAGTACAAAGAACTTTCTGAAGTACTAGTGCTTTCTGAAATATAGAGTACTGGTATGCTCTGACGTTATTATGTTCATACAGAACTTCAGAAAGTACCCGGTATTTCCCTACCCAGGTATTTCAGAAAGTATTTGAGTACTTAGTTCCACCATGTCGTCTGTCGCTCTGGACATCATTGAATACTTCCTGCAGTCCTCAGGCTGCTGACTCGTCGGCGTATGCCTCCTCCAGTAGGAAAAACCATCTCAAAGTATTACTTCTCGACTCAAGACGGTTTTAAAGGATAAATTATTCCTCAAGTTCTAGTTTTATAGTAGAAGCAAAAATACAGCTCAACAAAGAAAAGATGAAGTTTCCGTATTTGTGTACCAGCGTGAGGAGTGAGCAGCGTTCAGGTGCTGCTTCCTGTTAGAGAAGACCTCTGACCGACTCGCGACCCTCCACTTCCCCGCTAATGAGCTGCTGGCTGCTGGACAGACGAGTCTGGACAGGAAGAGCCCAGAACCGGCAGCAGGTTCCTGTTATTCCAGCCGGGTTCAGAGGCGGCGGAGCTGCTGTCGGCCACTTTACTAAACATTCATGGAGACAGACACCGAGACTGACCGACTTCAGATCTTTGATCCGGAACATCAGATCAGCTGAATCACCTCCACCTCAGAGTCAGAAACCCCAGAAACCTTTTTTATTTTCTTTACAAAAACAGTTTCCCCTGAAACGCAGGTTCAGTATAAAATCTCTTGCTTGGCTTAGAAACATGATCAAACATCAGGTAAAAAAGTGCGAAAATACAAAACCACCAACAGTTCTGCAGAATCTCTAGTGAAGTCCTGGACCCGGAGCAGGATTGGACTCCAACCCACCAGGTCAGGTGTTCATGTTCGAGACCTTTATACATCTTAGAGGTGGACTGTTGATCTGGTAGCGCGAATGTCAGGAGTCCCGTCATGTGACCGAAAACACTCTCAGTGTCCCAAGGACCTTAAAGAATCACAGTAATCCGGACCTTAAAGGCCTTAAAGATATTCTGGAAAGTTCTTGAAAGGTTAGTAGTGTTTTCTTGAATATTCCCAAAGATTCCGTCTAAAGGCACAGCAGTGTTTTCTGAGGCAGTTCCGGATTATTCCTCGTTGATCAGGAAGTGCAGGAAACAGAAACTTTACTGGAAGGTGTGGACAAGTCTGGACACAAACCCTGTCTGAACATCCTGATGTCCTTCAGGAAATATTCCCAACCTTACAGAGACTACCGAACGGTCATTTCGGAATTCCTGCAACAGTTACTCCAAAACTGAAACATCAGACACAATCACAAACACAATCAGATTAAATCCCAGAATATCCCAGACGGAGAACAGAGTTCTCCAGGGAATCGGACGCGTTACATGTGGTCCTTTCTGAAACGGGTCTCGGCAGTCATCGTGGCGGCAGTTTTACGGTCCGGACCATCGGCAGATCCTGGAACAGGTTCGTCCAAATAAAAACATGCCGATAGCTTTTTGCTTCAATAGAAAACAAATTCTGTGCTTGGTTCTGGTTTACACGAAGATCCTGTTGAGTTCAGGAGACCTGGTCACCCCAGTTGGGACCAAGAACCAAGCCCCGCCTCGCTTGTGGGCGGAGTTTATTAACAACAGAAGTGCCAGTGTTCAATCAGAGGGGTTAGAAATGATTTACCAACCAGGTAAAGGAAGTGGAGCTTTGGTTCCTAAGCAGTGGATTGGCTGATTCAATTTGGCAAAACGGAAGACAATGTCCTGATAATCGACCAATCAGGGAGCAGCTTCACAGTGATGGGTTGTTAACTTTGTTCTTGGCTCTGACTGGTTAAAAAAATACCCAGGTGGGCGGAGTCTAGTAGCACCTACTCATCCATTACTTAGTGTTTGACTTGTGAAGCAGTTTTAATGTCACAACTCTGCACTTTGATTGGTCTATCCACCAGGAGGCGGAGACTTTGGCTTCAAGGCTTTCCCATTGGTCAGACTGATGAGTTGAATCAGAGTGAAGAAGGCAAACTCGGTGTCATCCTGAGTGGTGTGGCTTTGGATACTGCGACAGGCTAGGGCTGTGATTGGTCAGTAGAGCAGGGTGGGCGGGGTTTTGTGTATCCTCAGTGTCTGGATGGAGGACAGGATTTTCTTCTGGTGGCCTGCGAGGGTCACGCCCACTCTGAGCAGGTCTCTATGGAAACAGACATAAAGAAACGCTTAGTCATTGGTTTGTGGATGTTCTCAGTGACTCGCTGATAGAAATACTGAATATTAACGAGTGACCTTGCTCATATAAACATGTTTCTTACTCCGTGTTGAGCTGTGAGACGATGTCCAGGCTGGTGAATCCGGCCTGCAGGAAGCTCTGCTCGTATCGCTCCATCTTTATGGCTCGGAGCCACTCGGAGACAGATCCACAGGCCGAGAGAGGAGGTGGGACTCGCTGGTTCAGCAGGGGCTGGGACGGGCTGAGACACAAAAGAGTTGAAATGTGTTTGTTAGCATCGGGTTGTTGTTTAAACCAGCAAATCTTAAACGGGTCTGGCTGGGATCAAACAGCCCAGGTCCGAGTCCAGGTCTGTGTTCATCTCTGAATCCCAGTCTGGGTCCAGGTCTGAGTCTAGGTCCTAGGTCAGGTAGGTCCTGACCCCTACCTGCAGCATGACCCCTTCCAGCCCCCAACGACCCCAGCCTCACCTCGGAGCATCTGGATGCGTCACTTTCAGAGAGGCGGGATTTCGGATCAGCCGGTCCAGCGCCGCCACCACGTCACAGAACCTGGGCCGGTTTCCTCGCTCCTTCTGCCAGCAGTCCAGCATGAGTGCGTGCAGAGAGGCGGGACAGTCGGGTGGCGGCGGCAGCCGATAGTCCTGCTCGATGGCGTTGATCACCTGATGGGGAGAAGAGGCGGAAACCGACTGGTTATCAGCAGTTTTCATGTTCTGGTCTGGTTCTGGTTCTGGTTTTAATCTTACGTCCTGGTTGCTCATGTCCCAGTATGGTCGCTCTCCGTATGACATCACCTCCCACATGACGATGCCGTAACTCCACGCATCGCTGGCCGACGTGAACTTCCTGCAGTCGGTTAGCAGATTAGAAACAACAACAGCAGCAGTGAAGATGTGTTTCAGGACCTGTACTTCCTGTGATCCTGCAACCTGCAGTACTGACGCTCACCTGTAGGCGATGGCTTCAGGGGCCGTCCAGCGGATGGGAATTTTCCCTCCCTGAGAAACCAGAGTCAGACACACAAGTTTGTTCAGCCAAACCGGAAAACTGAAACTTTTATACAGAACTTAAAAACAACCGAGGCCCGAGAACAGAACCCTGAGGGACGCCACCAGAATGACAGCTGGAGGAAACCTCCTGGTCGAATCCAACTCATGCTGGTAGTTTTAATTAACAACAGTTCAGGATCGTCATCATCAGACAGAATTCCTTCTTTACGGAGACTCGGCATTCCCGCTGGGTCTGAGGTGACTCACCAGAGAGCTGGTGTACGTTGGGTCAGACGAGTTCTCCGTCAGGAACCGGCTCAGACCAAAATCTGACACCTGAAAGACAGAAAACCACCAGAGGTTAGCGTCAGTCTAACAGGACATGGTGGACAGATGGACGGAAAGTTGGGTCTCACCTTACAGACCAGGTTGGAGTTAACCAGGATGTTCCGAGCTGCCAGGTCTCTGTGGACGAAGCTCATGTCCGACAGATACTTCATCCCCGCGGCGATGCCACGCAGCATCCCCACCAGCTGGATGGTGGTGAACTGTCCATCATTCATCTGCAGGAGGACAGGAAGACAGGTGGACAGTCAGACAGGTGGACAGGGAGACAGGTAACAAGTGAACAGTCAGACAGGTGGACAGGTAGACAGGTAACAAATGGACAGTCAGACAGGTGGACAGGTAGACAGGTAACAAGTGGACAGTCAGACAGGAGGACAGGAAGACAGGCGTACAGTCAGATAGGTGGACAGGAAGACAGGTAACAAGTGGACAGGCAGACAGGAGGACAGGAAGACAGGCGTACAGTCAGATAGGTGGACAGGAAGACAGGTAACAAGTGGACAGGCAGAAGGGTGGACAGTCAGACAGGTGGACAGGTAACAAGTGGACAGGTAGACGGGTGGACAGTCAGACAGGTGGACAGGTAGACATGTGGACAGCTACACAGATAACAAATGGACAGTCAGACAGGTGGACAGGTAGACAGGTGGACAGCTACACAGATAACAAATGGACAGTCAGACAGGTGGACAGGTAGACAGGTGGACAGCTACACAGATAACAAGTGGACAGGTAGACGGGTGGACAGGTAACAAGTGGACAGGTAGACGGGTGGACAGGTAACAAGTGGACAGGTAGACGGGTGGACAGGCGTAGACATGGTCCAGCAGCCGTGTCCTCCGTCCTCACCCTGAGGAAGCTGTCCAACGCTCCGTTCTCCATGAACTCGGTGAGGATCATGACGGGACAGGAAGTGGTGATGACGCCCTCCAGGTGGATGATGTTGGGGTGCTGGAACTGACCCATGATGGACGCCTCCGACAGGAAGTCCCGCCTCTGTTTCTCCGTGTAGCCGCCTTTCAGCGTCTTGATGGCCACGTAGTTCTCCTTCCTGCCCGGGATCCTCAGACGACCGCGGCACACCTCACCAAACTCACCTGGACAGGTACACAGCAGAACATGTAAAGGACACAACTGGTCCAACTCAGGTCATCGTCTTTAGAAAATACACCTGTCCAAATTAACCAAGTGAGCCAGAAGCTGGATCTAGGATCTGGAAATAGGATCTAAAGTACGGAAACCCACCTCACACACCTGGACAGGTGTGTGACCAGGTGAGTTTTCCTGTTATTGCAAGTTCCCGGTGGCTTAGTGTCCTTAGTGGTCATTTTAACAAATCATTCAACAATCAACAGTCACACACCTGGTCAGATCCACCTGGACAAACTCACCTGTCCAGGTGTACCAGTCAGTTTCATTAACAGAGACAAAATCTGGTTTCTGTGGCAACGTCTTAAAGTTCAAACAGCATCCGGTCGCTCACAAAAAACCCAGAGTTTCACACAAGTTCTGGAGGATGATGGACCAGAACAGAGCGGGTTCGAGGCCCAGCTGATGATGCTGGTGGAGGTTTGTGGAAGCTGGTGGAGGTTAATGGATGTTGGTGGAGGTTAATGGAAGCTGGTGGAGGTTAATGGAAGCTGGTGGAGGTTTATGGATGCTGGTGGAGGTTTGTGGATGCTGGTGGAGGTTTATGGATGCTGGTGGAGGTTTATGGAAGCTGGTGGAGGTTTATGGATGTTGGTGGAGGTTTATGGACGTTTATGGAAGCTGGTGGAGGTTTATGGATGCTGGTGGACGATTATGGATGTTGGTGGAGGTTTATGGATGTTGGTGGAGGTTTATGGATGCTGGTGGAGGTTTATGGAAGCTGGTGGAGGTTTGTGGATGTTGGTGGACGTTTATGGATGCTGGTGGAGGTTTATGGACGTTTATGGAAGCTGGTGGAGGTTTATGGATGCTGGTGGAGGTTTGTGGATGCTGGTGGAGGTTTATGGATGCTGGTGGAGGTTAATGGAAGTTGGTGGAGGTTTATGGAAGCTAGTGGAGGTTTATGGATGCTGGTGGAGGTTAATGGAAGCTGGTGGAGGTTTATGGATGCTGGTGGAGGTTTGTGGATGCTGGTGGAGGTTTGTGGATGCTGGTGGAGGTTTATGGATGCTGGTGGAGGTTTATGGAAGCTGGTGGAGGTTTATGGATGCTGGTGGAGGTTTATGGATGTTGGTGGAGGTTTATGGATGTTTATGGAAGCTGGTGGAGGTTTGTGGATGCTGGTGGAGGTTTATGGATGTTGGTGGAGGTTTATGGACGTTTATGGAAGCTGGTGGAGGTTTATGGATGCTGGTGGAGGTTTATGGATGCTGGTGGAGGTTTATGGAAGCTGGTGGAGGTTTATGGATGCTGGTGGAGGTTTATGGATGCTGGTGGAGGTTTATGGATGCTGGTGGAGGTTTATGGAAGCTGGTGGAGGTTTATGGATGCTGGTGGAGGTTTATGGATGTTGGTGGAGGTTTATGGACGTTTATGGAAGCTGGTGGAGGTTTGTGGATGCTGGTGGAGGTTTATGGATGTTGGTGGAGGTTTATGGACGTTTATGGAAGCTGGTGGAGGTTTGTGGATGCTGGTGGAGGTTTATGGATGCTGGTGGAGGTTTATGGAAGCTGGTGGAGGTTTATGGATGCTGGTGGAGGTTTATGGACGTTTATGGAAGCTGGTGGAGGTTTGTGGATGCTGGTGGAGGTTTATGGATGCTGGTGGAGGTTTATGGAAGCTGGTGGAGGTTTATGGAAGCTGGTGGAGGTTTATGGATGCTGGTGGAGGTTTATGGATGTTGGTGGAGGTTTATGGACGTTTATGGAAGCTGGTGGAGGTTTGTGGATGCTGGTGGAGGTTTATGGATGCTGGTGGAGGTTTATGGAAGCTGGTGGAGGTTTATGGAAGCTGGTGGAGGTTTATGGATGCTGGTGGAGGTTTATGGATGTTGGTGGAGGTTTATGGACGTTTATGGAAGCTGGTGGAGGTTTGTGGATGCTGGTGGAGGTTTATGGATGCTGGTGGAGGTTTATGGAAGCTGGTGGAGGTTTGTGGATGCTGGTGGAGGTTTATGGACGTTTATGGAAGCTGGTGGAGGTTTATGGATGCTGGTGGAGGTTTATGGATGCTGGTGGAGGTTTATGGATGCTGGTGGAGGTATATGGATGCTGGTGGAGGTTTATGGAAGCTGGTGGAGGTTTGTGGATGTGGACGGACAAGAGCAGTCCGGGTTCGTGGGGCCGCTTTCAGGCAGCTACAGGAACAGGGTGAACCTCCTGCAGTCCTGGAAATGAGCCTCAGACGCTCCTGAAGCCTCCAGCAGATCTAATCAGCTCCTCTAACCAGAGGCAGCTTGCTGGGTTCTTTAAAGGAGAACAAACATCAGGACCCTGACCGACGCCACCGCCGCGCAGAGCGCCTAACGAGGTCACACGGTCTGCAGAAAACAGCCAATCACAGCGAGGCCAGAACCGGCTCGGTGCGCCGCTTTAATGTCCCGACCTGGAGGAGAGGTGTCACGTTCCTTCAGAGCTCATTAGCACATACCGACACGTCAGCACCTCACGCACACACGTGCAGCCTGCCAGCTGCTGGTGGAGGCTTCACACTCTGGTTGCCATGGAAACGGGTATCCAGTTACGTCCCAGTAGTGGAGCAGTGCTGTTACAGTAGCCCAGCACACACTCAGACACACACAGCTCATGTTTACTTTTAATAACACAGGATTCATGCTGGATGTTTGCTCAGCGCCGGCGCGGCGATGGGAAAGTTCCCGTCCGGTTCCCGCGGGTCAAAAGTTCCCGCAGACACGGCTAAATGAAAAACCGCTTTCACACCAGAACACCACTTACCAAGCTCAGAACCAGATCACGTCCAAGGTCTGCTCATGTTCCCTGAAACATCCTGAACCACGTTTCTTACAGAATTCAGCATGAACCGGACTGGGACGGGGTCATCGGTCGCTACGGCAACGACTCGACTTCAAACGATGATCCGGATCTTCTGTCAGGTACCAAGAAAAGTCTGATCTAATCAAAAACTAGAAAATAATCCTGATGTTCCACCAATCATTACCAGAAAAACTCCGTAAATCTGACTTCCAAAGATTCCTGTCAGTTCATGAACAGACGGAGTTCCTGCTCAAACAGGACCACCAAAAAGTTCCACGCTCCACAAGGAGTTCTGCAATAGTTCCTCAGAAGGTTCCCGGTAAAAGGTTTCCAGGGAAAGGCTTCTCAAAATATTCCTGAACATGTTCTAAATGTTTCTGTAGAATAAAGTTTAATGTTCATAAAAGTTCTTTAAAAGGTTCCTGGGTTCTTTTTAAGTATAAACAAAGATGATTCTAAAATAGATTTTTGTGCTTTACAGTTACTAAAAAAACAACCATTACATTAATTGTCTCAGCATCATCTGCTTTTATAAAAGTTATCAAAGCATCCTGCATAGTTCCCAGAGCCGAAACAAGTGTGGGGAACTAAAAGCTGGAACCTGACAGGTGGAAACGTGGCATTTAC
Source organism: Melanotaenia boesemani (assembly GCF_017639745.1). NCBI lineage: Eukaryota > Metazoa > Chordata > Actinopteri > Atheriniformes > Melanotaeniidae > Melanotaenia > Melanotaenia boesemani. The sequence goes on along the minus strand of NC_055686.1, from coordinate 1,172,364 downwards.
CTGCTCCAATCACTTCCTCTATCTTTACAAAGGAGGCGTCGATCTCTTTGGCGAACTCCCTCACTGCCTCGTTGGGGTCCTCATAAGTAAACGGGTCGATGTACACTTTCATCGCTATGACGACAACATCATCATCATCATCATCAGTCAGGTGACACAGAAAAAAAAAACAAACTAATCCAGTCTGTGATTAACTGAGACTCACTCTGTCCCATCTGGTAGTGTCCAGCCTTGTCATGGACGTCTGGACGCCTCCTCCTGCTGATGGACAGAAGACAGATGGATAAACAGACAGGGAGAGGGACGGACAGAAGAATGGACAGACGGACGGACGGACAGAGGTAAGGACGGATGGACAGAGGGACGGACAGAAGAACAGAGGGACAGACTGACAGACAGAGGGATGGACTGAGGAAAAAATGGATGGATGGATGGACAGAGGGAGAGACGGATGGACAGAGGAACGGATGGATGGACGGACTGATGGACAGAGGGACGGACTGACGGACAGAGGGAGAGACGGATGGACAGAGGGACAGACTGATGGACAGAGGGAGAGACGGATGGACAGAGGGACGGATGGATGGACGGACTGATGGACAGAGGGACGGACTGACGGACAGAGGGAGAGACGGATGGACAGAGGGATGGATGGATGGACAGAGGGATGGACGGATGGACAGAGGGAGAGACGGATGGACAGAGGGAGAGACGGATGGACAGAGGGACGGATGGATGGACGGACTGATGGACAGAGGGACGGACTGACGGACAGAGGTAGAGACGGATGGACAGAGGGACAGACTGATGGACAGAGGGAGAGACGGATGGACAGAGGGATGGATGGATGGACAGAGGGATGGACGGATGGACAGAGGGAGAGACGGATGGACAGAGGGAGAGACGGATGGACAGAGGGACGGATGGATGGACGGACTGATGGACAGAGGGACGGACTGACGGACAGAGGTAGAGACGGATGGACAGAGGGACAGACTGATGGACAGAGGGAGAGACGGATGGACAGAGGGATGGATGGATGGACAGAGGGATGGACGGATGGACAGAGGGATGGATGGATGGACAGAGGGATGGATGGATGGACAGAGGGAGAGACGGATGGACAGAGGGACGGATGGATGGACGGACTGATGGACAGAGGGACGGACTGACGGACTGATGGACAGAGGGATGGATGGACAGAGGGATGGATGGATGGACAGAGGGAGAGACGGATGGACAGAGGGATGGACTGATGGACAGAGGGAGAGACGGATGGACAGAGGAATGGATGGACAGAGGGATGGACGGATGGACAGAGGAATGGATGGATGGACAGAGGGACGGACTGATGGACAGAGGAATGGATGGACAGAGGGACGGACTGATGGACAGAGGAATGGATGGACAGATGGACAGAGGAATGGATGGACAGAGGGACGGACTGATGGACAGAGGAATGGATGGACAGAGGGACGGACAGATGGACAGAGGAATGGATGGACAGATGGACAGAGGAATGGATGGACAGAGGGACGGACTGATGGACAGAGGAATGGATGGACAGAGGGACGGACTGATGGACAGAGGAATGGATGGACAGAGGGACGGACTGATGGACAGAGGGATGGATGGACAGAGGGACGTGTCTGCAGGATTCTTGCTTGCTCAGGAGGAACGTCCGTCTCAGGAATGTGACTCTCCGGGTTTATCTCCTCATCTCAGTGTCGAGTTTCTGTCTTTACATGGTCGCCGTGTCCCACCCTGCTGTGTGTGTGTGTGTGTGTGAGTGTGTGTGTGTGCGTGAACTGGAGGTCAGCGTGTCCATTGTTCTGCTGATGGGAGCAGGGAGGGAGCATCCTGAACACATGAATAGATCTCTTTCTCTTACCGGTAGCAGAGAGCTGCAGCTGTCGCCGCGGCGACCAGGATCAGGATCCCCATGGAGACCAGGACTGCGGTCAGAACCAGCTGGGACCGGCCCCCGCCTGCCATGACACACACACACAAACATGAACACGAAGCGGACAGTGCGGTCGCTGGGCGGTGGAGGCGTGGACTCGTACCGTCGGGCAGCGTGCTGAAGCTGCTCGCCCCGCTGAACGACCCGTAACCCGCCTGGGAACGCCCCCGGACCTGGACCTGATACTGCGCCGCCCGCTGCAGCCCCGTCAGCACCACAGAAGAAGACTTGCTGGACACGTACTGCCACTGGCCCGCCTCCTCGCCCTCATGGCGGCTGTAGCGGAGCTGGTAGTCCAGGATCTGGTGCTGGTTCTGAGGAACCGGGACGTTCCAGACCAGAGACAGGCTGTTCTCTGAGGCCGCCACCCTCCTCAGACCAGAAACTGGAGGAGGAACTGGACACAGATCCACAATCAATCACCGATCAGTCACAGATCAACACACTGAAGCCACTGAGACCAATGTGGTCTGTGTGGGTACCGTCTCTGCTGGTGGTGACGTTGACTCTGACGGAGGCTGGCTCTGATTGGCTGACGGCAGAGACGCCGTTCACAGATTGGATGGTGAACATGTATCTGGTTTGTGGGCGGAGTCCCCAGATGATGACGCGACGCTGAGTCAGCCCGAACTGGGCCGGCCGGTACAGAACACTGTCGTCACACGGGGAACAGGAACTGACCAATCCCTGAGGAGCAGGAGGAAGGAGGCGGAGTCAGAGGAGAGGAGGGCTGTAGAACCTGAGCTGCTGGTTCTCGGTCTGGTCTGGTGGTCCTGGGGCCTGTACTACGAAGCGGGTTAACATGCCCCGGGTGTCTTACCTGGTTACCCAGACACTCAGGATCTGGATTAGTTGTAGTAGCTGGTTTTAAACTCGGTAACTCCACCCAGCGTTTTCCAGTTAAGATTGGTGGGGGTTCACATAAAAGGGTGGTGTTTGGAGGTTCTGACCAATCACAAACATGGACGAACCTGCAGAGCCGTGTTTTACCGTGGAGGAGCAGATTCTTCTTCTTTAACATGAAATTCAGGCTGAAAACAACACGGCTGCTGCAGCAAAAGCAGGAAGGAATGCTGGCAGGAAATCCCGACTCCGTTAACGCGTACGTTCGTCACATTTTAATTAATGATCCATATTAATTAATGATCCATATTAATTAATGATCCATATTAATTAATGGGACAATATAAACGGACAGCACTCAGATCCCTGTATTACAGCACCAACATTCCTGGGAATGCTTCATTTACGTCATATTTCTTTAAAGGATCCCATGTGACGTGTTATATGTTGGAGTATCAGTTCCTCCACCATGAAGGTACGGATACTCGTAAGGTCCATAACTCAATGCTTCTGTCCTTCTGTGTGAAACAGAATTATCTCGATCATTAACCTCCATGTCAGAAGCAAGTAAAGAAGAAATAAAAACATCATTCAGAGCGGTCGGTGGCCAGGCTTCATCACTGTACCTGCTCTTCTAAAAATGGGCGGGCCATGTTTCATGAGATCTGATTGGTCGGGAGGTGGAGCTTTTCTACTCGCTTATTCTCGTATCCAGAACATAAGCTGCTCTGGAGCCGGTTACCCAGCAGAAAACCCCGAGTTAACCCTGAAGTTACCCTGATCCAGCTTCGTAGTACAGGCCTCTGGTCTGTCTGACACGGTCTGGTTTAATCTGGTCTGGTCTCTACTGGTCTGCTGTTAGACCTGGTCTGATCTGGTCAGACCTGGTGGTGTTTGGTCAGTCCTGGTCTGTCTGACGCGGCTTGGTCTACTTTAGTCTGGTCAGACCTGGTGGTGTTTGGTCAGACCTGGTCTGTCTGACGCGGCTTGGTCTACTTTAGTCTGGTCAGACCTGGTGGTGTTTGGTCAGACCTGGTCTGTCTGACGCGGCCTGGTCTACTTTCGTCTGGTCAGACCTGGTGGTGTTTGGTCAGTCCTGGTCTGTCTGACGCGGCTTGGTCTACTTTAGTCTGGTCAGACCTGGTGGTGTTTGGTCAGACCTGGTCTGTCTGACGCGGCTTGGTCTACTTTAGTCTGGTCAGACCTGGTGGTGTTTGGTCAGACCTGGTCTGTCTGACGCGGCTTGGTCTACTTTAGTCTGGTCAGACCTGGTGGTGTTTGGTCAGACCTGGTCTGTCTGACGCGGCCTGGTCTACTTTCGTCTGGTCAGACCTGGTGGTGTTTGGTCAGTCCTGGTCTGTCTGACGCGGCTTGGTCTACTTTAGTCTGGTCAGACCTGGTGGTGTTTGGTCAGTCCTGGTCTGGTCCGAGCCTACCTTGGGGGGTCCACAGATGGAGCAGAGGACCCGGTAGCTGAGGTCGGCCCGTCCTCCTCGGTCCAGCGGCTCGCTCCACTCCAGAGTCACCGTGGTGTCGTTGAGCTGGCTCACCAGGAGGCGGGGGGCCGACGGGGGACCTGGGGGGTCAGAGGTCAGGCTCTGGTGAACATCAGGACATTTTTCCCTGAGCGCTGCCTGTCAGGCAGCTGGATGTTTTCCTCTATAATGACTTACTCGGAGAGATAAAACTCTTCCTCACAAACATCCACCAAACCTGAAGTGTGTGCGGTCTGAGGCCGCATGACCTTCCACACACACTAAGGAGTAATGGGCCTATTAATTAGCCCTAATTGCTGTTGCCTGGGGTGATGCAGTTAAAGGGGCGGAGCCGAGGTACTTAGAGAGCTGTTGGCTAACACAACGCAGCAGGAATGTGTGTGTGTGTGTGTGAGCTTCTTAAAGGGCCAGTTCGCCCATTTTCACATGGTTCTCAGTTTACATCCTAACAGAAAGAAAACGAATGACCTCAGGCTGAAGCTCTGATGAACGACACCAGCCAGCTGCATTGTGGGAAATATCCTGTTTCTGGAAACATGATCCCGAATAGAAAAAAAGAAAGAAAACAGAAGAAATGAAAGAATAGGCGATGAAAAGAAAACAGAAATGAAAGGGATGAATCTTACGTGTACAGGCAGTGTGCAGCGGGTCCGAGTCTGCCCGATCATAACCGGGGAGACACGGGCAGTAGGCGGAGCCTGGGATTCGCGTGTTGCTTTTGGTGGGACACGGGATGCAGCTGCCATGTCCTGATTCGACTTTAAAGTAACCCGCCCGACAGGCTGTAAGAGAAAAAACCCGTAGCTTTAGAATTAGAAGGAGTAGCATTAGCAGAGTTAGCTTCAGCATTAGCAATGTTAGATTTAGCATTAACAGGGTTAGCTTTAGTATTAGTAGTTAGGTTTAGCATTAGCAGGGAAAGATTTACCATTAACAGGGTTAGCTTTAGTATTAGTAGTTAATTTTAGCATTAGCAGGGAAAGATTTACCATTACAAGGGTTAGCTTTAGTATTAGTAGTTAATTTTAGCATTAGCAGGGAAAGATTTACCATTACCAGGGTTAGCTTTAGTATTAGTAGTTAATTTTAGCATTAGCAGGGACAGATTTACCATTACCAGGGTTAGCTTTAGTATTAGTAGTTAATTTTAGCATTAGCAGGGACAGATTTACCATTACCAGGGTTAGCTTTAGTATTAGTAGTTAATTTTAGCATTAGCAGGGAAAGATTTACCATTACCAGGGTTAGCTTTAGAGTTAGTTTTATCATTAGATTTAGCATTAGCAGGGATAGCTTAGCATTAGCATGATTAACATTAGCCTGGTTAGATTTAGCATTAGCAGGACTAGCTTTAGTAGATTTATATTTACCATTAGCAGGACTGGCTTTATTATTAGTACAGTGAGCTTTAACATTAACAGTTAGCTTTAGCATTAGCAATGTTAACTTTAGCATTAATAGGGTTTCCTTGAGCATTACTAGAGTTCGTTGTAGAGTTAGCAAGACTACCATTAGCATGTTAGATTTAGTATTAGCAGCAATAGCTGTAGAATTAGTAGAGTTAGCTTTAGCATTTACTCAGCTAGCTTTAAGCAAAAAAAAAAAAAGAGTTAGCTTTCGCATTAGCAGGGCGAGCTTTTAGCATTTGTAGAGTTAGCTATAGCATTAGCAGGGCGAGCTTTTAGCATTAGTAGAGTTAGCTATAGCATTAGCAGGGTTAGTTTTAGTATCATTATCAATAACAACAAAGGTCATTTTGAAACATTAGCTTCTAAAAACTAAATGCGCCCCAGCACATAAAGATTAATCCACCGTATAAAATAGTTCCCAACAATTTCAACTGCTTCATTTTTAAAGTTCGCATTAAAAGTTATTTTTATTTATTTTACTTGCATTAACATAATACAAATAATATGTCATTAAAAATTCCAGACGAGGGCCTGAAAACAATAAGAACAGATTTATAGAGATTTATTCCTGAATAAAAAACAAACTCTTTTTTTCTATTTTTATTGGGTTTCAAAGATAAATACAACGGCCACGTCAGAGACTTAAAAATAGATATATTAGACTTTGCAGGGAAAAGAAGAGATAAAAATAGAAAAATGTCGTTGACGTAAAGTCAGACAATTTGAACTCAATAAAATACGAAAACATTCACAACGTAAAACAATAATTAAGAAGAAAAGAATTAATATGAATTATAGTGAGCTCAGTGAGGATGAGGAAGATCACATGGGGATGAAGAAGGAGTCCGGCCTCAGCGACACAATGACAGACAGGAAGTGACCTTGGCTTGGGCAGGATGTGGAAAGTGCTGCTGTGATGTCACAACCGGCCTCCCTGCCAGCAGAAGTTGACCTCTGACCTCTGGGCAGCAGCAGAGGCGACCAGCCGCCGCTGCAGCACTTCCTGCTCGCAGTCAGCTGACCTCTGACCTCCGGAGAAAAACAGGAAGTGTCTGCGACCTCCGCCGACCTCGCTGCCCCTTCATCCAGAGCGCCATCAGAGGAGTTACCACGGCAACCAAGGAGGTCACATGCTCTGTGTTTGGGTTCAGAGTCCACGCCATGCAGATCATCCTTCTTCTTCTCCTGTTTACATGCTGCCGACTTCGTGTTTACAGAACAGAATCCATGTTTTATTTTAGTGCTCAGATAAAAATGAATAAATAAAAAGTGTTTCAGATCCAGAGACCAGTCAGACCTGCACCAAGGACCCAGGACCGGGTTCTCTGATCGAGACGGTCCCACGTTTTAATAAATAATTTTAACTGCTGTTTCTGGAACGTCAGACCAAAGAAAGAAGAAGAAGAACCGTGTTTTCTGATGTAAACCAACGCCGCCGCTTCGTATCTATCTTCTCACACGGAATCCAGTTCGTAGGAGATCTGGATCCATGTCTTTATATCATACCGAGCAGGTCCGGATCCGGGTCTAGACCCATCCTGTCCCCCCGACCCCCTTGCAGTCTCACCTCGACATTGAACGTCGGTCTCTCCCGCCTCGTAACCGGGGCGACAGGCGCAGCTGGATGTGGGCTGCCCCACCCACTGACCGTCCTGACCGCAGAGCATGCTGGGAGGCTGCGAGTGCTCGCCCGGCGGGGTGACGGCGTTCTCCACACACACGCCCTGAGCCTGAAACACACACACATTAGAAAGTGATGTCTTTAACTTCCTGTTGCTGCCTGCCGTTTCCATGGTTACCTGCTCCACCAGGGAGTGGGGGATGGTCTCGGGGAAGGACGCGAAGGCGCGGCGCAGCGGCGGACACTTCCTGTAGAAGACGCGTACGGACAGCAGCGCCATGCAGGCGCCCTGGCTCTGGAAGGCCAGGTAAAGCCCCGCCCCCCGCTGCACCTCCAGCGGCTGCAGCTTCACGTTGGAGCGCCGCTCGCCTTCCCGCCGCAGCAGGTGGTCGGCGGCGATGGTGGCCACCTTGGTGTAGGGGTTCTCCATCCAGGCGGGGTGGGTGGGCGTGGCCTCGTCGCTGTCGGACTGGTAGTAGTACAGGTTGAAGGTCTCCTTACAGTGGCGCTGGTTCAGAGGTGAACACTCCATCATGGTGAACCTGCAGCACACGTGACATCATCAGAACTCCGCCTCCTCACCTGGACCGACCTTAACTGGGACCAGATCCACCAACCGGATCTCCACGTAGACCTTGGTGGCCCCCCGCCGCGGGATCCAACGTGTCCTCAGCCAGTAGGAGGACGGACTGTTGGGGGTGCAGATCTGGAAGGTCCGCACGCTGTTGGACTCGTCGTCGAAGCCGCTGACTTCCTCCCACTGAGGACAGACACGGTTATTGATCAGGATCAGTCAGGGCGATCGGCAGAGACGGACACCTGACTGACTGCTTACCTGCTGATCGTTGGCCGGGTGGTCCGTCCACCGAAGGTCCGACGTCTCCAACTTGGTGTTCATCAGCACCTCTGAGGGACAGATTCAGATTGTTTATTTCCTGCGGAACGTTTGTCTAAATAAAACTTTATACGTTAAACGTGAAGATTTTAATGTAAATTTCAACTCTCGCTGCGACAGACCTCAAAGCTACGGAGCCAGGACAGGGACAAACCAGATCTACCAGGACAAATGACATAAGTCCGAAAATACAAAACAAGACGTTTGTCCCAGTTTGTCCCACCGTCCCCAGAGCCAATCAGATCGCTCTAATCCCTAACCAATCAGAGAGAGAGCTGGCCAAAGCCAGTCAACTATCACAGCTCTCTGAAGGTGAGTCGGTTTACGGACAGATTAACATTTAAGAAGCTCTAACAGGACCAGCTGATCTGGTGACACCTTCAGGGATCTGAGCGCCGCGCCGGCCTCGGTCAGACGGTCGTAGCCGTACCTCTCTACGCAACGTCCACCAGCAGGTCCAGGTCGCTACCGGACGGTAAACCCTGATCCTCAACCCAGACCTGGAGGGCTGCATATCGTCCACATCACAAGCAACGTAACAACGTGACACCATAGCGGTGCAACGCCATCCCTGAATTCTGAGGAAGATGAAGGTGACCTGGACCAGGAGAGGAGCAAGGTGGACGTCCAGCAGGCCATCATGTGACTTCAAACAACAAACCACCGTATCTTTAAACATGGACCTGCTCCCTTTCTATGGACACAGAGACGTCCATAAGAAGTCAGTCCTTCTTTCTGATTGGTTAGTGATTAGACACACCTGATTGGTTCTTGCTAAACGTATACAATATGTGAAGTTTAGGTCTATGTTTAGTTAAACTGAATTGTATTGGCAGAAATAATACCTGCAGATGAGATCCTACAGTCTAAAAAACTGAAGACGACTTACGCCGCTATGCTAGCTCCGTACAAACCTCCACGTCTGTAAAACATATTCTCGCTCCAGATTTGAAGGTTCAAACGTCTGAAAAAACACAAACCTAAATAAATAAATTTAAATTAGATGAGCTTCTGCTGCTCCGTTAGAGAATTATTTCTACCCGACAGTTTGCTTGAGGCTCGGCTCCTCGTCTGCTGACAGAGAAAAGGCGGGAATCACCATAGCAACCATAAACCCTGCTCTGATCACGGTTCTCTAAAAACTGGTTCAGGAATAATAACCTGTTAAACCAGTATGATGATGGAACCAGCAGAACGCTTCGACCTAGAGACGTCCGTCAGTGTCTCTGGAGGAGCGAAGATGGGGGAGGACAGGGGAGGATGGGGGAGGACAGGGGAGGATGGGGGAGGACAGGGGAGGAAGAACAGGCCTCTCACAGCCGTCATATCAGCCATGACTGATGCTCTGTAATCGGTTCCTGAGGAGGAGGCTCTGAGGGATTCACCCTCACACACACCTCGGTTAGACCTCATCACAGGTCTGGATCAGTCCGACTCATCAACTAGTCCCCAGTGAAGCAGCAGCGAAGAGGAAACCGAGGAAACAGCTGAAGCTACGAGCCGGTGGGTAAAACCTTCGTCTCCGTGGACAGACGTTACCGTCGGCGTCGCCATGGACAGACGTTACCGTCGCCGTGGACAGACGTTACCGTGGTCGTCTCCGTGGACAGACGTTACCGTCGGCGTCGCCGTGGACAGACGTTACCGTGGACAGACGTTACCGTGGTCGTCTCCGTGGACAGACGTTAACGTTGTTGTCTCTGTGGACAGACGTTACCGTCTCCCTGGACAGACGTTACCGTCTCCGTGGACAGACGTTACCGTCTCCGTGGACAGACGTTACCGTGGACAGACATTATGTGATTACATGTTTTATCTGGCTGGCTTTAACCGGCTGAACAGGCGGTAAACCTCTGGTTCAGTGAACGGAGGGATCCTCTCAGGTCCGTCTGCACGTCCACGGACTGAAGAGACGTCATTAAGACTTTATAAAGTCTTTTATCGTCTCTGCATCGGCTCCTGTACAGAACTACAATCCTCACGTATAAAACTACGTATAAAACTACGTACAAAACTACGTATAAAACTACGTATAACACCACGTATAAAACTACATATAAAACTATGTATAAAACCACGTATAAAACTACATATAAAACTATGTATAAAACTACGTATAAAACCATGTATAAAACTACGTATAAAACTACATATAAAACTACATATAAAACGACGTATAAAAGAACGTATAACACCACGTATAAAACTACATATAAAACTATGTATAAAACTACGTATAAAACCACGTATAAAACTACATATAAAACTACATATAAAACTATGTATAAAACTACGTATAAAACCACGTATAAAACTACATATAAAACTACATATAAAACGACGTATAAAACTACATATAAAACGACGTATAAAAGAACGTATAAAACGACGTATAAAACTACGTATAAAACGACGTATAAAACTATGTATAAAACTACGTATAAAACTACGTATAAAACGATGTATAAAACTAAGTATAAAACTACGTATAAAACTACGTATAAAACCACGTATAAAACTACGTATAAAGATTGGATGGCCCAGGTTTTCCCGCAGACGCGTTGCTGCCGTCAGATTCACCATCAGCTCGTATTTTCCATCACACAGTGAAGTGTGTTGTTTTATTCTACTGGGAATAAAATAGGTTTTTATTCAGATTTTACCAACTCTTGGAACTCTAGGTGGATTATAACCGGCCTAGAATGAACCGGACTGAAGTGGACTGTCTCTGGGAAGTTGGTGCCGTATAAAAAAAGCTTGATTGAATAGATGTTCCACAGCCATGTGAGGATTATTTACTGGTGCTGAAGGAGCTTCTCCAGCTGGATACTGGACAGAAACCAGTTCAGTAAATAATGACTCAGCATGTTCTCCGCTTTAACGCTTGATGGTTTTTACATCCTGACAAATGAAACCTGAGAATAAAACTGTTTTACCAGCTGACGTTTGTATGTTAGTAGAAATGTCAGTAGAAACGGGTAAACTAGTAAAAGTAGAGTCTGAAGTGCACGTGCACCTCATCCTGAAGGAAACGCCGTCAGAGGACGGCTTCATTCCTCAGCTGCTGCCGAGCGGAACGTGAAATGGCTGCTTTCCCTTTCTGAGCTGTAATTACACACACACCCGAGAACACACACACAGCCGGGCCACGTTCCATTCCGCTCATCGGTTGATTAAAGCGAGAAGAAGCCGAGGCTGTCGCTGGGTGTGTGTAAATCAGGTCAGCGTTCTTCACACCAGCACTGATTATTAATCCAGTAATGAGTTGTGTAATACACACACACACACACACACGTTGTAGTGTTTATCTACCTATCTTTATGAGGGCCACGATCAATCGTCCTCCTTAAGAGGACTCGGTGAACATTGAGGCCATACGAGAGATGTGAAGTTTGAATAATTAGTGTTTGTGTGTGTGTGTGTGTGTGAAACATGTCAGTGTTTTTCACACCAACACTGATTATCATTTCACATTAAAATGAGTTAATTAAGTGTAAAAAACACATCCACACTCCACAGCTGTGTGCAACGTGTTTGTGCATCTGCCACTCCAAGGACCATATTACATCCGCTCCTTCACGGGGACATTCTGGAAAGTGAGGACATTCTGGACAGTAAGGACATTCTGGAAAGTGAGGACATTCTGGACCTTAAGGACATTCTGGACAGTAAGGACATTCTGGAAAGTGAGGACATTATGGACAGTAAGGACATTCTGGACAGTAAGGACATTCTGGACAGTAAGGACATTCTGGAAAGTGAGGACATTCTGGACAGTAAGGACATTCTGGACAGTAAGGACATTCTGGAAAGTGAGGACATTCTGGACCTTAAGGACATTCTGGACAGTAAGGACATTCTGGACAGAGGACATTCTGGAAAGTGAGGACATTCTGGAAAGTGAGGACATTCTGGACAGTAAGGACATTCTGGAAAGTGAGGACATTCTGGACCTTAAGGACATTCTGGAAAGTGAGGACATTCTGGACAGTAAGGACATTCTGGAAAGTGAGGACATTCTGGAGGCACGACGTCTGCATCAACAGGCGTGTGCGTGCTTCTGCTCTATCATGTTTCCGCCTGCGGTAGGAAGGCAGGTACCTGAGCTCCTGCAGCACCTGAACACACCTCGGAGACAATGCAGGGCGGAGATGTCGGGTGATGTCATGTAATCAGGCTCTGTTATTGTGCCGACAAAAAACTGTCTGATGATGAAAAATGTGTGGAGGAAATAAAGAAGGAGGACAGGCTGCAGGACTCAGCCTTGATACACATTCCTGGTAGATTAGCGTGTAATCCGACCCGGTTCCCTCTGAAACAGCAGATGAAGAGTCGCATCAGACTGGACTGGACTCAGACCTGAACAGACCTTCAGGACATCAGACGGGGCCAGAAGCTCCAACACAAAACATCCCTGTGAGCAGGGTTAGTTAAAACTTAATCACAGGGTTTCCATGACAACCCTGAACAAACATGGTAGCGATGGAGGAATGTTTTGCTCCCAGCAGATGTGATGATGGATGGAAGTTGGCTGAATCCAGACCAGCTGCTTCAGTCCTCTCCGGTTAATGTTCCCACCACATAGTCCCCTATCTGAACCACAAAAAGCTCATCTGAACCACGCCAACGTACATCTGACTAAAGCTAACACACATCTGACTAAAGCTAACATACATCTGACCAAAGCTAACATACATCTGACCAAAGCTAACATATATCTGACTAAAGCTAACATACATCTGACTAAAGCTAACATACATCTGACCAAAGCTAACATACATCTGACTAAAGCTAACATACATCTAAACAGAACTAACATACATTTGACTAAACCTAACATACATCTGACTAAAGCTAACATACATCTGACTACAGCTAACATACATCTGACCAGAACTAACATACATCTGACTAAAGCTAACATACATCTGACCAGAACTAACATACATCTGACTAAAGCTAACATACATCTGACCAGAACTAACATACATCTGACTAAAGCTAACATACATCTGACTAAAGCTAACATACATCTGACCAGAACTAACATACATTTGACTAAAGCTAACATACATCTGACTAAAGCTAACATACATCTGTCTAAAGCTAACATACATCTGACTAAAGCTAACATACATCTGACTAAAGCTAACTTACATCTGACTAAAGCTAAAATACATCTGACCAGAACTAACATACATTTGACTAAAGCTAACATACATCTGACTAAAGCTAACATACATCTGACCAGAACTAACATACATCTGACCAGAACTAACATACATCTGACCAGAACTAACATACATCTGACTAAAGCTAACATACATCTGACCAGAACTAACATACATCTGACCAGAACTAACATACATCTGACTAAAGCTAACATACATCTGACCAGAACTAACATACATCTGACTAAAGCTAACATACATCTGACCAGAACTAACATACTTCTGACTAAAGCTAACATACATCTGACCAGAACTAACATACATCTGACCAGAACTAACATACATCTGACTAAAGCTAACATACATCTGACCAGAACTAACATACATCTGACTGAAGCTAACCTACATCTGACCAAAGCTAACCTACATCTGACCAAAGCTAACATAAATCCGAATGACGCTAACCTTCCTCTGAACGACAGTAACCTACATCTGAAAGACGGTAACCTACATGTGAATGACCCTAACCTACATCTGATCGTCGGTAACCTACATCTGAAAGGCGGTAACCTACATCTGAACAACGCTAACCTACATCTGAACAAAGCTAACCTACATCTGACCGACGGCAACCTACAACTGACCGAAGCTAACATACATCTGACCAAAGCTAACATACATCTGACCGAAGCTAACCTACTTCTGAACAACGCTAATATACATCTGACTGAAGCTAACATACATCTGACTAAAGCTAACCTACATCTGACCGACGGCAACCTACAACTGACCGAAGCTAACATACATCTGACCAAAGCTAACATACATCTGACCGAAGCTAACCTACTTCTAAACAACGCTAATATACATCTGACTGAAGCTAACCTACATCTGACCAAAGCTAACATACATCTGACCGAAGCTAACCTACTTCTGAACAACGCTAATATACATCTGACTGAAGCTAACCTACATCTGACCAAAGCTAACATACATCTGACTGAAGCTAACCTACATCTGACCAAAGCTAACATACATCTGACTGAAGCTAACCTACATCTGACCAAAGCTAACATACATCTGACTAAAGCTAACCTACACCTGAACAAAGCGAACATAAATCCGAATGACGCTAACCTACCTCTGAACGACAGTAACCTACATCTGAAAGACGGTAACCTACATCTAAACGAAGCTAACCTACATCTGACCGAACATAACCTACATCTAAACGACGCTAACCTACATCTGACCGAACATAATACATCTAAACGACGCTAACCTACATCTGACCGAACATAACCTACATCTAAACGACGCTAACCTACATCTGACCGAACATAACCTACATCTAAACGACGCTAACCTACATCTGACCGAACATAATACATCTAAACGACGCTAACCTACATCTGACCGAACATAACCTACATCTAAACGACGCTAACCTACATCTGACCGAACATAACCTGGCTCTGGATGACGCCAACTTACACCAGACCTTGAAACCAGGTCAGAACCCTGAAAAAAGACCAGAATCCTGAAGCCATACCAGGACCCTGAAACCAGATCAGAACCCTGAATCCAGACCAGGACCCTGAAACCAGATAAGAACCCTTAAACCAGACCAGGACCCTGAAACCAGATAAGAACCCTTAAGCCAGACCAGGGCCCCCAGTAATATCCAGAAAATGTGAAGATGTCTTCACAGGTTCAAGTCACTACCGTACTGTTGGGACGTCCTCACAACATGGACATCAGTCAACAGCAGAAAAGTCTTCATTTGAAACATAAATGTCCCCTCAGGTCAACAATGTCCTCCGCCTCCAGAACCTGAAGGACAGAAAAGTCCCCACAAAGCAGAAATGTCTGATGGGTCCTCACAAACACAGCAGATGTGGGCACACGCTCTGTAAACACCATATCTGAGATAAGACTGCATGACGAGGACACGGAAATTGCCATGACAACAGTGGCGGGATGTTTACACAAGCTGCTCGGCGGCAACATGCGTGTGGTCTCGTGCTGCGACTTGTTCTCTAATAAACCTGATTATCTGGCAGCGTCTCCTCTCATTCCTCCAGCCTGCCCTCATCCCTCCTTCACCCCTGGTCTGAAAACATGATCCATCTCCTGCAAAGAGCTAAAAACTTACACATCTATCAGAGAGAAAATGTCCGGTACGGTGGTAGTTACGGTTGCCATGGTGACATTAACTAAGTATGTACAAAACTGCTGCTATTTAGAAAAAAACAGAAACTTCTGATTATTTAAACATGTAAAAGTTTCCATCATAAAACAAGTGTGACTTTAGTAAGTTAGGTAAGTAAAAAATGTTAACATACGAGTTAAAAACTGTATTTTCCCTCATGTTTAACATGTGGAGTTTCTCAGAGATGGTAGTCCGAGTGGGACGTTACAGGTCCAGGTCCTGGTAGAGGACCAGGTAGAGGACCAGGTACAGGTCCAGGTAGATGACCAGGTACGGGTCCTGGTAGAGGACCAGGTAGATGACCAGGTACAGGTCCAGGTAGAGGACCAGGTAGAGGACCAGGTAAGAGTCCAGGTACAGGTCCTGGTAGATGACCAGGTACAGGTCCAGGTACAGGTCCTGGTAGAGGACCAGGTAGATGACCAGGTACAGGTCCTGGCAGAGGACCAGGTAGAAGACCAGGTAAGAGTCCAGGTACAGGTCCTGGTAGATGACCAGGTACAGGTCCTGGTAGAGGACCCAGTAGATGATCAGGTACAGGTTCAGGTAGAGGACCAGGTAGATGATCAGGTACAGGTCCAGGTAGAGGACCAGGTAGATGACCTGGGAAGAGTCCAGGTACAGGTCCTGGTAGATGACCAGGTAGATGACCAGGTACAGGTCCTGGGAGAGGACCAGGTACAGGTCCTGGCAGAGGACCAGGTAGAGGACCAGGTAAGAGTCCAGGTACAGGTCCTGGTAGATGACCAGGTACGGGTCCTGGTAGAGGACCCAGTAGATGACCAGGTACAGGTCCAGGTAGAGGACCAGGTACAGGTCCTGTAGAGGACCAGGTAGAGATCCAGGCAGAGGTCCAGGTAGAGAACCAGGTAGATGACCAGGTACAGGTCCTGGTAGAAGACCAGGTACAAGTCCAGGTAGAGAACCAGGTAGAGATCCAGGTAGAAAACCAGGTAGAGGTCCTGGTAGAGATCCAGGTAGAGGACCAGGTACAGGTCCTGGTAGAGGACCAGGTAGATGACCAGATACAGGTCCTGGTAGAGGACCAGGTAGATGACCAGGTACAGGTCCTGGTAGAAGACCAGGTACGGGTCCTGGTATTGGACCAGGTAGATGACCAGGTACAGGTCCTGGTAGAGGACCAGGTAGATGACCAGGTACAGGTCCATGTAGAGGACCAGGTAGATGACCAGGTACAGGTCCTGGTAGATGACCAGGTACAGGTCCTGGTAGATGACCAGGTAAATGACCAGGTACAGGTCCTGGTAGAGGACCAGGTACAGGTCCTGGTATTGGACCAGGTAGATGACCAGGTACAGGTCCTGGTAGAGGACCAGGTAGATGACCAGGTACAGGTCCTGGTAGACGACCAGGTACAGGTCCTGGTAGAGGACCAGGTACAGGTCCATGTAGAGGACCAGGTAGATGACCAGGTACAGGTCCTGGTAGAGGACCA
This sequence comes from Melanotaenia boesemani, assembly GCF_017639745.1. Lineage (NCBI taxonomy): Eukaryota > Metazoa > Chordata > Actinopteri > Atheriniformes > Melanotaeniidae > Melanotaenia > Melanotaenia boesemani. The sequence goes on along the minus strand of NC_055686.1, from coordinate 1,155,298 downwards.
GGTAGATGACCAGGTACAGGTCCTGGTAGAGGACCAGGTAGATGACCAGGTACAGGTCCTGGTAGATGACCAGGTAGATGACCAGGTACAGGTCCTGGTAGAGGACCAGGTAGATGACCAGGTACAGGTCCTGGTAGATGACCAGGTACAGGTTCATGTAGAGGACCAGGTAGATGACCAGGTACAGGTCCTGGTAGATGACCAGGTACAGGTTTATGTAGAGGACCAGGTAGATGACCAGGTACAGGTCCTGGTAGAGGACCAGGTAGATCACCAGGTACAGGTCCTGGTAGAAGACCAGGTAGATGACCAGGTACAGGTCCTGGTAGAAGACCAGGTAGAGGACCAGGTACAGGTCCTGGTAGAAGACCAGGTAGAGGACCAGGTACAGGTAAAAAAATCAATCTAATATAAATCGAACTAGTAGAAGTAAATCAAACTAGTAGAAATAAATCAAACTAGTAGAAGTAAATCAAACTAGTAGAAATAAATCAAACTAGTAGAAATAAATCAAACTAGTAGAAGTAAATCAAACTAGTAGTGATGAACGTTACATGATGGAGGTTACAGATGAGGACCAGATCCAGATGGAGGTCCTCTTCCGGTCCGACCCGAGCCTCGTCAGCTCCCTCCGTAACGCTCTGACTTTCCTCCAGGTCTTCATGTAAACGTGCTGGTTTGCATGTAAAAGGTGGTTTCAGGCCTTTTTTCAGGCACACACAGAAACAGGAGGAAGGTCTGAGCAGGTCTCATCAGCTGATCTGGTCCTGGTTTCAGCCTGAAGTTAAACCGCTAAAGGACCAATCAGCAGATTAACAAACCTCCACTTAACATGTAAATCCTGCACCGCGGTCACTTTAAATCCTCCGTCTCTAACAGGATTTACAGCCGGAGAAAGGTGGTGATGGAGGAGGATGAAGAGCAGGAGGAGGAGGAGGAGGAGGAGGAGGAGGAGGAGGAGGAAGGCTGTGTGTCGGGTTAAAATCAGAAAGCCAGAACAAAGACGGAGAGCAGATGGAGACACTCCCACAGAGTCCAGAGAAAACTTGGTCGACCCCACTGATCTGGATCATGTAGGCTTCAAGGGTCCTCACACACACACACACACACACACACACACTGCAGACACACACACACATACACGCACACACACCTTGTCTGACTGAATGGGTGTGTCCCGGAGAGACGCACACACATGAATGAATCACAGTGAATGATCCTTAATCAATGATCAGACTGGCTGGTAACCAAAGAAAGCTGTTCACTAACTCATTAACCTGTTGGTTAAATCTGGTCTAGTATCTATTAACCTGCTGGTTAAATCTGGTCTAGTATCTGTTAACCTGTTGGTTACATGTGGTCTAGTATCTATTAACCTGCTGGTTACATCTGGTCTAGTACCTATTGACCTGCTGGTTAAATCTGGTCTAGTATCTGTTAACCTGCTGGTTACATGTGGCCTAGTATCTATTAACCTGCTGGTTACATCTGGTCTAGTATCTATTAACCTGCTGGTTAAATCTGGTCTAGTATCTATTAACCTGCTGGTTACATGTGGTCTAGTATCTATTAACCTGCTGGTTAAATCTGGTCTAGTATCTATTAACCTGCTGGTTATATCTGGTCTAGTATCTATTAACCTGCTGGTTAAATCTGGTCTAGTATATATTAACCTGCTGGTTACATGTGGCCTAGTATCTATTAACCTGCTGGTTAAATCTGGTCTAGTATCTATTAACCTGCTGGTTACATGTGGCCTAGTATCTATTAACCTGCTGGTTAAATCTGGTCTAGTATCTATTAACCTGCTGGTTACATGTGGCCTAGTATCTATTAACCTGCTGGTTAAATCTGGTCTAGTATCTATTAACCTGCTGGTTAAATCTGGTCTAGTATATATTAACCTGCTGGTTACATGTGGCCTAGTATCTATTAACCTGCTGGTTAAATCTGGTCTAGTATCTATTAAACTGCTGTTTACATGTGGCCTAGTATCTATTAACCTGCTGGTTAAATCTGGTCTAGTATCTATTAACCTGCTGGTTACATGTGGTCTAGTATCTATTAACCTGCTGGTTAAATCTGGTCTAGTATCTATTAACCTGCTGGTTATATCTGGTCTAGTATCTATTAACCTGCTGGTTACATGTGGCCTAGTATCTATTAACCTGCTGGTTAAATCTGGTCTAGTATCTATTAACCTGCTGGTTAAATCTGGTCTAGTATATATTAACCTGCTGGTTACATGTGGCCTAGTATCTATTAACCTGCTGGTTAAATCTGGTCTAGTATCTATTAACCTGCTGGTTAAATCTGGTCTAGTATCTATTAAACTGCTGGTTACATGTGGCCTAGTATCTATTAACCTGCTGGTTAAATCTGGTCTAGTATCTATTAACCTGCTGGTTACATGTGGTCTAGTATCTATTAACCTGCTGGTTAAATCTGCTCTAGTATTTATTAACCTGCTGGTTAAATCTGGTCTAGTATCTATTAACCTGCTGGTTACATCTGGTCTAGTATCTATTAACCTGCTGGTTAAATCTGGTCTAGTATCTATTAACCTGCTGGTTACATGTGGCCTAGTATCTATTAACCTGCTGGTTACATCTGGTCTAGTATCTATTAACCTGCTGGTTAAATCTGGTCTAGTATCTATTAACCTGCTGGTTACATGTGACTTAGTATCTATTAACCTGCTGGTTACATCTGGTCTAGTATCTATTAACCTGCTGGTTAGATCTGGTCTAGTATCTATTAACCTGCTGGTTACATGTGGTCTAGTATCTATTAAACTGCTGGTTAAATCTGGTCTAGTATCTATTAACCTGCTGGTTACATGTGGCCTAGTATCTATTAACCTGCTGGTTACATCTGGTCTAGTATCTATTAACCTGCTGGTTAAATCTGGTCTAGTATCTATTAAACTGTTGGTTACATGTGGCCTAGTATCTATTAACCTGCTGGTTACATCTGGTCTAGTATCTATTAACCTGCTGGTTACATGTGGTCTAGTATCTATTAACCTGCTGGTTACATCTGGTCTAGTATCTATTAACCTGCTGGTTAAATCTGGTCTAGTATCTATTAAACTGCTGGTTACATGTGGTCTAGTATCTATTAAACTGCTGGTTAAATCTGGTCTAGTATCTACTAACCTGCTGGTTACATGTGGTCTAGTATCTATTAACCTGCTGGTTAAATCTGGTCTAGTATCTATTAAACTGCTGGTTACATGTGGTCTAGTATCTATTGACCTGCTGGTTAAATCTGGTCTAGTATCTATTAACCTGCTGGTTAAATCTGGTCTAGTATCTATTAACCTGCTGGTTACATGTGGTCTAGTATCTATTAACCTGCTGGTTAAATCTGGTCTAGTATCTATTAAACTGCTGGTTACATGTGGTCTAGTATCTATTAAACTGCTGGTTACATGTGGTCTAGTATTGATTAACCTGCTGGTTAAATCTGGTCTAGTATCTATTAAACTGCTGGTTACATGTGGTCTAGTATCTATTGACCTGCTGGTTAAATCTGGTCTAGTATCTATTACACTGCTGGTTACATGTGGTCTAGTATCTATTAAACTGCTGGTTAAATCTGGTCTGGTATCTATTAACCTGCTGGTTACATGTGGTCTAGTAGCTATTGACCTGCTGGTTACATCTGGTCTGGTATCTATTAACCTGCTGGTTACATCTGGTCTGGTATCTATTAACCTGCTGGTTACATCTGGTCTAGCATCGATTAACCTGCTGGTTAAATCTGGTCTAGTATCGATTAACCTGCTGGTTAAATCTGGTCTAGTATCTATTAACGTGCTTGTTAAATCTGGAAGACATTTCAGTTTGTGGGAAATTAAATGTTCTGATCGTCTACGTTTAACCAACCAACCAATCAGTCGATCAGACTGACTGAAATCCGTCCAATCAGAGGCAGGATCTGAGAGGAAAACCCAGACTCTGGTTTAACCCGTGACAAGAGACATAAAACCAGACTGGAAACATTTCCTGATCGATCAGCTGATCGGTCCAACAGAAGACAGAGTTTGGACCCGATAGAACCGATCACTGACTGACCGATCAATATCTACCCTTCAGGGTCCAGGAGAAAAACCTGATCAATCAGCTGCAGTAGACAAAGGTACGGGTCAGTGAACGCACCATCTACTGCTTCATGTTTAATAACTGATCAATCACTCCCATAATCAACCTGATCAGCCTGAAAAGATCAATAACAATCATCAATAATGATTTATTTTAACAAAAGAATACGGATGTTTTTCTGGTAATGATGAAAACAAACAAAAAGCAGCAGAAAAGTTTTAGTGAAGACAAATAAAATCTAAAGTTTGATCGAGATCACTGATCAATAAATAAACTGTGAAAAACCCAATAACCCAATAACCAGGCAAACAGCGGAGGGAAATTATTGATGACGGCTGGATTTCAAACAGATGCTGAGAATAAATAAAAACACAAACAGCTGAAACGTTAAAACTTTGATCAGAAAACAAACAAACGTCCAGAACAAGAATCTGATCAAACCTGATTAACACGATGATCAATAACGTTTCTGTTGCAGATAAAAAACCCAAACAGTTTACTTTATCCATCATTTACAGACTGGTTCCTGATCAGGACCGATCGATCAGGACTCACCTTCCTCCGCGCGGCAGCAGCTCAGCAGCAGCAGCGGGACGAGCAGCAGCTTCAGTCCGCAGCAAGCGGCCGGTTCCCGGCCTGGCCTGGCCCCCGCGGCCCGCTGACCCCTCCGACCCTGCATGACTGCCCCTGGAAGACTCTGATCCAGCCCCCGCTCCAGCCACCTATCGATCCCTGGTCAGTGTCGTCAGCTGGGCTCGCTCGCCGCCGGCCGCGCGTGCCTCATTGGAGCTCAGCGGAGCGGCCGCGACGCGGTTAAAGATCCGCGCGGGACGTCCTTCACCCGCAGGAGAAACTTTCCAAGATGGAGGCGTGGAACCCCGAGAACAAACTCCCTCAGCTGCTCCACTTCCTCCTCCGCGGGACTCCTTCTCATCCCTCCATTCGGCTCCTCTCTCCCTGCGGCGCGGAGCGGCGGGGTGCGGCAGCCTCCGAGGCCGGGAGAGGAGCTCCGAGGGGCGGCTTCTGACCGCAGAGGGGTCGGGAGGGAACGTGGATGGCTGAGGATGAGGAGGAAGAACACACACGTACACACACACAGGTGAAACAGGCGCGCGCAGGACAGTGGGGCTCAGTAGAACTTCCAGTAAAACTCCCAGTAAAACTCCCAGTAAACTTCCAGTAAACTCCCAGCGTGTCTCCGCTCCGGCTGAAACATCCAGATAAAAGTTCGGACAAAAGCTGGAAGTTTTCCTTCTCTTCCTCCGGGACAAACCACGCCCCCTGGAGACTAGACCACACCCACACAACGCATCTGATTGGCTGAGAGGTACGTCATTCTGATGGAGGCGGGGTTTGTCTGTGAGTGAGTGACAGTGAAGGAATGTGGACAGATACACCGTCTGCGCATGTCCGTTAGAAGGAAAGCAAACCGTGTAAACACGAGAAAAACCTGCAAATATTAACAGAATATTAATTATACCGTTTTAATTTGTTGTAAGAAGTAAAGTTTGATTAATGATAGTTTTATTATGATGGTGTTATTATCATTTAGAAGTTTTTCTTTAGTTTTATTAATATAGTTAGTATTATTATTATTGATAAAAACATTAATAATAAAAATATTTAAAAAGTCATGAGACCTGGTTGGACCATCTGATCAGAAATCAGCTGTTTATGATCAATAATCATCTGACTGAAGCTCTGGTTGGGTCCCAGGACCAGTCTGAAGCTCCTTTCCACCACCGGAACCAGGAACTAAACCAAGTTCCACGGAGATGTTTCACCACCTGATCTGGATGAAGAACTTCTCCTCCTCTTCCTCTCACCTGTAGAGCCCCTCAGGAATCCTGGGATCTCATTTCTAAAGCTGGCGTACACACAGAATCTAGAGAAACAGGAAACGGCGACACCAACGGTCCAGAATAAAACCAGGAAATCATGTGAAATGTGAGACATTTCCACCATCACCTTCCACACCACATGTATATCAATCAATCAAACTTTATTTATATAGCACCTTTCATACATACAAATAGCAACTCAAAGTGCTTTACAGATAGTAAAAACCCCCAGAACCCCAACCCAATAGCAGCAAGCCCACCCCCCCCCATCAAACACACACACATCACAGAGGGTAAAAGCAAGTTAAAAGGACCAAGGAAACGCTGTCGTACATTCTGGGGTCTAGTGATGTGGGGAAACACTGAGATAAAACACTGTAAAACTAAATCTAAGACAATCTAAAAACCAACCTGGGTATAAAAGTAATATTGCTAAGACCCATAAAATAAGAGAACCCGTGGATTAAGAGAATCAGAATGATAAAACAAATACATAAATGATAAATAAATAGCAGCTGAATACAGTCTGTGTGTTAAGAAAGAAATGAATAAATACAATAGTAATAATAAAAGTAATGATTAAAATGCTAAACTAAAAAGGTGGGTCTTGAGTCTGTTTTTAAAAATATCCACACCCTCACATCCTCAGGCAGGCAGTTCCACATACGAGGCCCGTAGAAATAAAAGGAGGACTCGCCGTGGGTTTTTTATATGTATATATTATATATATATGTAGATATTAAAGCTGTTTGTAGACACGAATAAAGACACATTCCATATTAATCCTTCTAAGAGCCACGCTCAGGAAAACCAGGAACTGGTCTGATGGGTTCCTGGTTCCTGGACCACAGATAAAGGACCTACAGGGAAACGGGTCCTGGTCTGGTTAAATTAAACTCTGTGGACAGAGACAGGACAGTCTGATCCGGTTTCAAATCCACAACAAACCTGACCTGGTAGAAACAAGTCCTCCTCATCCACCGGGAACCAGGTTCTCACCTGAAACCGGTCCAGCACTGAACCTGCAGCCAGAAACCAGCTGTTCTTTTCTACATGTAGGACGCCTCAGTCCACCTGAAACCGTCCAGTTAGGCTGGCAGCGTGTGTGTGTGTGTGTGTTTACTTCTCTGTTAATAAAGTTAACCAGATCAAACACACAGCACACACTGACCTCTGACCCCTCTGCTCAGCCAATCACAGCAGGTTCAGAGAGATAAAACCTCTGGGTTCATCCTGACCTGCTCAGAGGATCCACGATGAAGTTGTGGATCTGACCTGAGACCAGTCGGTCCAGCATAGAGGTGAGACACTGTTTATGGTTTTACTGGGTCTGTAGCAGCCATGAGGAGATCAGACCTCAGATCTGGAGGAGTTCTAGGTTGGATCACGGTAGTTTTAACCTGCTGGGAGGGGGTCACTGGATCAGGTCTGACACCAGAGTTCTGAAGCTTCCTAGAATTTTTGCTGGATGTTTGAATGACGTTGCTGATAAAGTTTAAATCCAGTCTGACTTACAGTGAGTTCCAGTTCAGATAAGGTAGAATGATACCATGTACATTGATACTAGCTAGAATAATAACAGGCAGAACAATACTGGATGGAACGATATCTAGTAGAATGATACTGGATCAAACGATACCAGGTAGAATGATACTGGAAAGAGCGATACCAGGTAAAATAATAGGAGGTAGAATGATAGTGGATGTTTGAATGACGTTGATGATAAAGTTTAAATCCAGTCTGACTTACAGGAAGTTCCACCTCAGATCAGATAGAACAATACCAGGTAGAATGTTATCAGGTAGAATGATACCAGGTAGAATGATACCAGGTAAAACAATACTAGATGTAATGATACCGGGTAGAATGGTACCAGGCATAAGGATACTGGATGGAACGATACCAGGTAGAATAATACTGGATAGAGCAATACCAGGTAGAATGATATCAGGTAGAATGATACCAGGTAGAATGATACCAGGTAAAACAATACTAGATGGAATGATACCGGGTAGAATGGTACCAGGTAAAACAATACTAGATGGAATGATACCGGGTAGAATGGTACCAGGCATAAGGATACTGGATGGAACGATACCAGGTAGAATAATACTGGATAGAGCAATACCAGGTAGAATGATATCAGGTAGAATGATACCAGGTAGAATGATATCAGGTAGAATGATACCAGGTAGAATGATATCAGGTAGAATGATACCAGGTAGAATGATATCAGGTAGAATGATACCAGGTAAAACAATACTAGATGGAATGATACCGGGTAGAATGATACCAGGTAAAAGGATACTGGATGGAACGATACCAGGTAGAATGATACTGGATGGAGCAATACCAGGTAGAATGATACCAGGTGGAACGGTACTGGATGGAGCGATACCAGTTACAATGATACCAGATAGAATGGTACTGAATGGAGCGATACCAGTTAGAAAGATACGAGGTAGAATAATAATGGATGGAGTGAAGTTAGAATGATACCAGGTAGAATGATACCAGGTAGAACGATACTGGATGGAGCGATACCAGTTACAATGATATCAGGTAGAATGATACCAGGTAGAATGGTACTGGATGGAGCGATACCAGTTACAATGATACCAGGTAGAATGATACTGGATGGAGCGATACAAGTTAGAATGATACCAGTTACAATGATACCAGGTAGACAGATAGTGAATGAAGCGATACCAGTTAGAATGATACCAGGTAGAACAGTACTGAATGGAGCAATACCAGTTACAATGATACCAGGTAGAATGATACTGGATGGAGTGATACAAGTTAGAATGATACTAGGTAAACTGGATAGATCAATACCAAGTGACACGATACTGGATATAGCAATACCAGGTAGAACGATACTGGATGGAGCGATACCAGTTACAATGATATCAGGTAGAATAATACCAGGTAGAACGATACTGAATGAAGCGATACCATTTAAAATGATACCAGGTAGAATGATACTGGATGGAGCGATACAAGTTAGAATGATACCAGGTAGAATGATACCAGGTAGAACGGTACTGGATGGGGCGATACAAGTTAGAATGATACCAGGTAGAATGATACCAGTTAGAACGGTACTGGATGGAGCGATACCAGTTACAATGATACCAGGTAGAATGATACCAGGTATGACAGTACTGGATGGAGCGATACCAGTTACAATGATACCAGGTAGAACGGTACTGAATGGAGCGATACCAGGTAGAACGGTACTGAATAAAGCGATACCAGTTAGAATGATACTAGGTAGAATGATACAAGGTCTGACAGTACTGGATGGAGCGATACCAATTAGAATGATACCAGGTAAAATGATACTGGATGGAACGATACAAGATGATACCAGTTACAATGATACCAGGTAGAACGGTACTGGATGGAGCGATACCAGTTACAATGATACCAGGTAGAACAGTACTGGATGGAGCAATACAACTTAGAATGATACCAGATAAACTGGATAGATCAATACCAAGTGACACGATACTGGATAGAGCAATACCAGATAGGACAATAATAGGTAGAGTGATACTGGACAGAGTGATAACAGGTAGACTGATACTGGATGGAGCGATACCAGGTAAAACAAAACTGAAAGGAGCGATGCAAGGTAAAATGATACAAGATAGATTGATAATGGATGGAGAGATACCAGGTAAAACAATAGCAAGTAGAATGATACTGAATGAAGCAATACCAGTTAGAATGATACGAGGTAGAATGATACTAGGTATGACAGAACTGGATGGAGCGATACCAATTAGAATGATACCAGGTAGAACGGTACTGGATGGAGCGATACCAGTTACAATGATACCAGGTAGAACAGTACTGGATGGAGCGATACCAGTTACAATGATACCAGGTAGAACAGTACTGAATGAACGATACCAGTTAGAATGATACGAGGTAGAATGATACCAGGTATGACAGTACAGGATGGAGCGATACCAATTAGAATGATACCAGGTAGAATGATACTGGATGGAACAATACAAGTTAGAATGATACCAGGTAGAATGATACCAGGTAGAATGATACTGCATGAAGTGATACCAGTTAGATACCAGGTAGAATGATACCAGGTAGAACGGTAATGGATGGAGCGATACCAGTTACAATGATATCAGGTAGAATGATACCAGGTAGAACGATACTGAATAAAGCGATACCAGTTAGAATGATACAAGGTAGAATGATACCAGGTATGACAGTACTGGATGGAGCGATACCAGTTAGAATGATACCGGGTAGAATGATACTGGATGGAGCGATACAAGTTAGAATGATACCAGGTAGAATGATACTGGATGGAGCGAAACAAGTTAGAATGATACCAGGTAAACTGGATAGATCAATACCAAGTGACACGATACTGGATAGAGCAATACCAGGTAGAACAATAATAGGTAGAATAATACTGGACAGAGCGATACCAGGTAGAATGACATCAGGTAGAACAGTACTGGATGGAGCGATACCAGGTAAAATTATACAAGATAGAACGATACTTGATGGAGCAATACCAGGTAAAACGATACAAAATAGGCCAATACTGGATGGAGCAATGATACCAGGTAGAATTATACTGGCAGAGCGATAACAGGTAGAACAATACAAGATGGATAGATGGATGGATGGATGGATGGATGGATGGATGGATGGATGGATGGATGGATGGATGGTTGGATGGATGGATGATGGATGACTGATGGATGGATGGATGGTTGGATGGATGGATGATGGATGACTGATGGATGGATGGATGGATGGATGGATGGATGGATGACTGATGGAGGGATGGATGGATGGATGGATTGATGGATGGATGGATGGATGGATGATGGATGACTGATGGATGGATGGATGGATGGATGGATGGTTGGATGGATGGATGATGGATGACTGATGGATGGATGGATGGATGACTGATGGAGGGATGGATGGATGGATGGAGGGTAGTATGGATGGATGGATGGATGGATGGATGGATTGATGGATGGATGGATGGATCTATCTTCAGGATCTGGACCTTCTGATTGGCCATTCATCTTCCAGGTTTGACCTGTTTGTCTCGTCTGGTCCTCGGAGCATCATGGACGTCCCATGTGTCCTCACACAGGTGAGTCACAGCTGATACAAGCCTCGCTCCATTGCCTATTACCATGGTTACACTGTCTCTCTGTAGTCTTCCTCAGTGTCTCTCCACCGCTCAGTGGACATATCTGATGAGGAAGAGGAGGTGGGAGGAAGTCAGATGGAGGAGCTGAGGTTTGTGCCACTGGAGGATGATGGGGAGGCGGGGCCTATGTGTGACATCAGAGCGTTGGTGGGGCGGTATCACCATGGTTACAGAAGAGGCTGCATGTTGTGTTTGTGTGGTGTTGCCATGTTTGCTGCAGGTAAATAAGTTTATGAATGAGTTTAATTGATTAGATTGTTCATGTGATCAGTGTGTTTGTCTCTTGCAGCTTTCCTATTGGCCTTCATTGTGTTCAGTGGGCGGTACCACTGCTCCCTTTTTGGGGGGGTGGGGGGTGAGGATGAGCAGATGGGGGGCGGAGCTAACACACCTGCAGATACAGGGGCGGGGCTTTACCTGGGAGAGCTGAGGGAGATGATGAGGAAGCTGCTGCAGGATGAAGATATCCACAACACGGTCAGGTACTTCCAAGGTGGAGAATAATAGAGTACTTCTACTGGAATACAGATCAGTCTGTGGTACAGGAAGCAGAGTATCGATCATGTGATCATCATGTAGTACCGGGTCGTCCTCTTCATCAGGACCTTCTAGTACCAGGTCGTCCTCTTCATCAGGACCTTCTAATACCAGGTCGTCCTCTTCATCAGGTCCGCCTTCTAGTACCAGGTCGTCCTCTTTTTAGGAACCCATTCTAGTACCGGTTCGTCCTCTCATCAGGACCACCTTCTAGTACCGGGTCGTCCTCTTCATCAGGACCGCCTTCTAGTACCGGGTCGTCCTCTTCATCAGGACCTTCTAATACCAGGTTGTCCTCTTCATCAGGTCCGCATTCTAGTACCAGGTCGTCCTCTTTTTAGGAACCCATTCTAGTACCGGTTCGTCCTCTCATCAGGACCACCTTCTAGTACCGGGTCGTCCTCTTCATCAGGACCGCCTTCTAGTACCGGGTCATCCTCTTCATCAGGACCTTCTAGTACCGGGACGTCGTCTTCATCAGGACCACCTTCTAGTACCGGGTCATCCTCTTCATCAGGTCCGCCTTCTAGTACCGGGTCGTCCTCTTCATCAGGTCTGCCTTCTAGTACCGGGTCGTCCTCTTCATCAGGACCGCCTTCTAGTATCGGGTCGTCCTCTTCATCAGGTCCGCCTTCTAGTACCGGGTCATCCTCTTCATCAGGTCCGCCTTCTAGTACCGGGTCATCCTCTTCATCAGGTCCGCCTTCTAGTACCGGGTCGTCCTCTTCATCAGGACCTTCTAATACCAGGTTGTCCTCTTCATCAGGTCTGCCTTCTAGTACCAGGTCGTCCTCTTTTTAGGAACCCATTCTAGTACCGGTTCGTCCTCTCATCAGGACCACCTTCTAGTACCGGGTCGTCCTCTTCATCAGGACCGCCTTCTAGTACCGGGTCATCCTCTTCATCAGGACCTTCTAGTACCGGGACGTCGTCTTCATCAGGACCACCTTCTAGTACCGGGTCATCCTCTTCATCAGGTCCGCCTTCTAGTACCGGGTCGTCCTCTTCATCAGGTCTGCCTTCTAGTACCGGGTCGTCCTCTTCATCAGGACCACCTTCTAGTATCGGGTCGTCCTCTTCATCAGGTCCGCCTTCTAGTACCGGGTCATCCTCTTCATCAGGTCCGCCTTCTAGTACCGGGTCATCCTCTTCATCAGGTCCGCCTTCTAGTACCGGGTCATCCTCTTCACCAGGTCCGCCTTCTAGTACCAGGTCGTCCTCTTCATCAGGACCACCTTCTAGTACCGGGTCGTCCTCTTCATCAGGACCACCTTCTAGTACCGGGTCGTCCTCTTCGTCAGGTCCATCTTCTAGTACCGGGTCGTCCTCTTCATCAGGACCCCCTTATAGTACCGGGTCGTCCTCTTCATCAGGACCGCCTTCCAGTACCGGGTCGTCCTCTTCATCAGGACCGCCTTCTAGTATCGGGTCGACGTCTTCATCGTGATCGCGTTCTAGTACCGGGTTGTCCTCTTCATCAGGTCCGCCTTCTAGTATCAGGTCGACGTCTTCATCGTGACCGCGTTCTAGTACCGGGTCGTCCTCTTCATCAAGTCTGCCTTCTTGTACCGGGTCGTCCTCTTCATCAGGTCCCCCTTCTAGTACTGGGTCGTCCTCTTCATCAGGACCGCCTTCTAGTACCGCGTCGTCCTCTTCATCAGGTCAACCTTCTAGTACGGTGTCGTCCTCTTCATCAGGACCGCCTTCTAGTACCGCGTCGTCCTCTTCATCAGGTCAACCTTCTAGTACCGTGTCGTCCTCTTCATCAGGACCGCCTTCTAGTACCGGGTCGTCCTCTTCATCAGGACCGCCTTCTAGTATCGGGTCGACGTCTTCATCGTGATCGCGTTCTAGTACCGGGTTGTCCTCTTCATCAGGTCCGCCTTCTAGTACCGCGTCGTCCTCTTCATCAGGTCAACCTTCTAGTACCGTGTCGTCCTCTTCATCAGGTCCACCTTCTAGTACCGGGTCGTCCTCTTCATCAGGACCGCCTTTTAGAATCGGGTTGACATCTTCATCGTGACCGCGTTCTAGTACCGGGACGTCCTCTTCATCAGGTCCACCTTCTAGTACCGGGTCGTCCTCTTCATCAGGACCGCCTTTTAGAATCGGGTTGACGTCTTCATCGGGTCCACCTTCTAGTACCGGGTCGTCCTCTTCATCAGGACCGCCTTTTAGAATCGGGTTGACATCTTCATCGTGACCGCGTTCTAGTACCGGGTCGTCCTCTTCATCAGGTCCCCCTTCCAGTACTGGGTCGTCCTCTTCATCAAGTCTGCCTTCTTGTACCGGGTCGTCCTCTTCATCAGGTCCACCTTCTAGTACCGTGTCGTCCTCTTCATCAGGACCGCCTTCTAGTACTGGGTCGTCCTCTTCATCAGGACCACCTTCTAGTACCGTGTCGTCCTCTTCATCAGGACCGCCTTCTAGTACTGGGTCGTCCTCTTCATCAGGACCACCTTCTAGTACTGGGTTGTCTTCTTCACCAGGTCCCCCTTCTTGTACCGGGTCATCCTCTTCATCAGGGCCGCCTTCTAGTACAGGATTGTCCTCTTTATCGGGTCCACCTTCTAGCATCAGATCATCCTCTTCATCAAGACCGGAGTGCTCTTGATCAGGTCCACCTTGGGCCCAAAGTGGGCCCATGAAAATATCCTCCCACCATTACACCAGCAGCAGCCTGAAGCTTTGATCCAGTTTTCTGGAAATCCTGGAGATGGTTGTGAATGGAATCATTGGGTTTTTCAGCTGATCCCTCCGACCGACAGAAACCAGTCCAACTTTGTTGTTTTGATGTATTAAATGTTGTCATCACTGATCTCTGGACCACATGTTCATAACACCTTTAAAGTTTAAAAACATCATTGTTTGTGACAGCGATGTGATTGGTTCAGTTAACCAGGTGTGTGTTTTTTGTCAGTCGGGTCAGCAGAGCGGGTCATCCTCCGGGTTCCTCAGAGGGAACAGCTGTTGCCTCGGAGATCCTGCAACGCTTCAGGCAGCTGCAGATGGACCACAGCTGGACCGAGTCTCTGTACGCCACACTGCAGTTCCCAGACAGGTAGGAGTCCGCACCTGAACCTAGTCTCTGTACGCCACACCGCGGTTCCCAGACAGGTAGGAGTCCGCACCTGGACCTAGTCTCTGTACGCCACACCGCGGTTCCCAGACAGGTAGGAGTCCGCACCTGGACCTAGTCTCTGTACGCCACACCGCGGTTCCCAGACAGATAGGAGTCCGCACCTGGACCTAGTCTCTGTACGCCACACCGCGGTTCCCAGACAGGTAGGAGTCCGCACCTGGACCTAGTCTCTGTACGCCACACTGCGGTTCCCAGACAGGTAGGAGTCCGCACCTGGACCTAGTCTCTGTACGCCACACTGCGGTTCCCAGACAGGTAGGAGTCCGCACCTGGACCTAGTCTCTGTATGCCACACCGCGGTTCCCAGACAGGTAGGAGTCCGCACCTGAACCGAGTCTCTGTATGCCACACCGCAGTTCCCAGACAGGTAGGAGTCCGCACCTGAACCTAGTCTCTGTATGCCACGAGGCGGTTCCCAGACAGGTAGAAGTCCGCACCTGGACCGAGTCTCTG
This sequence comes from Melanotaenia boesemani, assembly GCF_017639745.1. Classification (NCBI taxonomy): domain Eukaryota; kingdom Metazoa; phylum Chordata; class Actinopteri; order Atheriniformes; family Melanotaeniidae; genus Melanotaenia; species Melanotaenia boesemani. The sequence continues at coordinate 1,140,007 of NC_055686.1, read as the reverse complement.
TATGCCACGAGGCGGTTCCCAGACAGGTAGGAGTCCGCACCTGGACCGAGTATCTGTATGCCATGCCGCGGTTCCCAGACAGATAGGAGTCCGCACCTGGACGGAGTCTCTGTATGCCACACCGCAGTTCCCAGACAGGTAGGAGTCCGCACCTGGACCTAGTCTCTGTATGCCACACCGCGGTTCCCAGACAGGTAGGAGTCCGCACCTGGACCGAGTCTCTGTATGCCACGCCGCGGTTCCCAGACAGGTAGAAGTCCGCACCTGGACCGAGTCTCTGTATGCCACGAGACGGTTCCCAGACAGGTAGGAGTCCGCACCTGGACTGAGTCTCAGATAAAAGTCCAAGTCAGGGAGCTGGAGGGGTTTCTTCACCACTTCAGTTTGGAAGTAATTAAATACTAAAAACATAAAAACTGAAACATCACAAAACTAGATGTTGAAGAAGAAGAAGAAGAAGAAGAAGAAGAAGAAGGTGTTGCGTGAACAGCACATAAAACTCAGAGTGAAGGATGCAGGTGACATTTAGAGATCACGTGACTCACCTGGGTCGCAGGTAACATTTGTTTGACCTGCCTTAAAGTGCAATACCAGTGATCTCCAGTAGGGGGTGCTCCCGTTCAGAAAGCATCAGTTTCATGAACCACCAACCAGCTCAGCTTCGTACATGTGGAACATGGAACATGTAGTTCATCCACTGAGCTCCTGGGTTTCAATCAGGAGTACAGTCTGCAGAGGATCCATGAAAAACAACGAGAGAAGATCTGGTTGCAGAGATAAACCGAGGAGCTCAGATCCTGCAAAGCAGCCACTAACCCCCCACCTCCCACCGTCCCCCTCACCCCAACCCGTTACCCCCACCCTCACCCCAACCCGTTACCCCCACCATTACCCCAACCCGTTACCCCCACCCTCACCCCAACCCGTTACCGCCACCCTCACCCCACCCGTTACCCCCCACCCTCACCCCAACCCGTTACCGCCACCATTACCCCAACCGTTACCGCCACCATTACCCCAACCCGTTACCGCCACCCTCACCCCAACCCGTTACCGTCACCCTCACCCCAACCGTTACCGCCACCCTCACCCCAACCCGTTACCCCCACCATTACCCCAACCCGTTACCGTCACCCTCACCCCAACCGTTACCGCCACCCTCACCCCAACCCGTTACCCCCACCATTACCCCAACCCGTTACCGCCACCCTCACCCCAACCGTTACCGCCACCCTCACCCCAACCCGTTACCGTCACCCTCACCCCAACCGTTACCTCCACCCTCACCCCAACCCGTTACCGCCACCCTCACCCCAACCCGTTACCCCCACCCTCACCCTCACCCCCACCCCTCACCCCGGTCCACTCAACAGAATCAATAACTGTTGTGAAACTGTGGTTAAACTTTAACTGGTGACTGATTGTACTCCAGGTTTTACCCCGTTCCCCCTGCAGGTCTCTGAGCCAGCATCAGCAGTGTGGAGCATTCACTGAAGCTCCTGGTGGCAACGCACTGAAGAGCTTAAAAACCGGCTGAAGATCATTTGTTCCTCTGAGTTCTTTACTCTGATTCAGAGTTAATCCAGACCTGCTGATGGAGGCTCGGTAACGTCTCTGACCAGCAGAACCCAGACATCATCCTCACCCACTAAATCTAACGATGAACTCATGGAGACAAGAAAACCAGAAGGAACCCAAACTAACAATAGAAAGCTTGCTGATAAAATCCTGAACATCTGGACTTAGTTCCTCGTGTCTTTATCAGGTTTTAGATTTAATCTGTTAATATGAACCATGGATTAAAAGTTTGTAGAATCAGAATCAGGACTGAGAAAACTCAGAAAGGTTTCATACGGTCCAAGACGAGGCCGTCTCCACTGCCCTCCACACAGTCCTCACATCTGGACACAAAGACTCCTACGTCAGAATCAGGTCATAGACTTCAGTTCAGCATTCAGCACAATCATCCTCATTCTGAAACTGGACCAGCTGGGAGTTAAGACCTCACTGTGCACCTGGCTGCTGGACTTCCTGACAGGGAGACCACAGGCAGTTCAGGTGGGCAGGATCCAGCATCTCCACACTGAACACGGGTCCCTGAAGGATGTGTGCTGAGCCCCCTCCTCTTCCCTCTGCTGACCCACGACTGCACACCGTCACCCAGCTCCACCCTCCTCATCCAGTCTGCAGATGACACGAAGGTGGTGGGTCTCTGCAGCAACGACCTCCTGACCTCGTGGTGTGAACACAACAATCTCTCTAAGCCCCGCCCCCATCATATGCACCTTCTACAGAGGCACCATGGAGAGCGTCCTGACCAGCGGCATCACCGCATGGTACGACGCCTGCTCCACATCCTGCAGGAAGACCCTCCAACGCATCTTCAGAGCAGCTGAGAAGATCCTCAGTGCCTCTCTCCACCCTGCAAACATCTCCACCTCTCCTCACCCATAAAGCCCTCTGCATGGAGCGAAGCCCCGCCCACTGTCACACAGCTTCTTCAGCCTGCTGCCATCAGGAAGGAGCCTGCAGACCAGGACCAGGACCAGGACCAGCAGACTGAGGTCCACCAGGCTGTCAGGATGCTGAACTCTCCCCCTGCTCCGCCCCCTTCCACCCACCCTGGAGTTTAACCCGTTTAGTTGCTAACTCTGCCTGCTGCTGCTCTGTAACCAGAAACACACATCACCCTGGCTGTAGTTCACCTCGTCTGGTTGTTGTCCTGGTTCTTTACTCGCTGATAGAACTGGTTTGTTTGGTTTGGTTTGAGAGAACCGTCATTTCATTTCTCTCTTTAAACTGACAATAAATCTGACTTTGACTTTGAAATGATGCAAACGTGGAGAGTTCCTGCATAGAAGCATCAACCAGAGACAACTGGGACAGAACTCCAGGCTCAGTTCAGGAAGTAGAGGAAGTCATGTGGGTTAAAGGTCCCGACATCTTCAGCCAGACTCCACGTTTCACCCGGCTGGGCCGACGTGTCCCCCGAGCTGTCCATGTCCACGTCAGCCTATCAGCAGACAGCAGGTGTTTATCTGGTGCATCCTGGCCGAGTTGCAGTGACTTTGTTTGTTTGTTTGTTGTTTTCAGGACTCAGACGAGCTCCCTGCAGCTGGTGGACTCTACAGGTCTGGTCTCAGAACAGATCCATCTCAACCCGTCCGACTTCTGTCCGTACAGCGCCACCGGGAACCACACAGTGAGGCAGAGAGACAGGAAGCGGTTGTTACCATGGTAACCACAGTCCTAGTTACCCTCTCCTGTCTGTCTGCAGGGGGGCGTGGTCTATGCCAACTATGGCCGCCCAGAGGATTTTAATTGGTTGAGAAGTGAGGGCGTGTCTGTGGTTGGCCATGTGGTGGTGATGCGCGTTGGGGGCGGAGTCAGTTTTGCTGAGAAGGTTTGGTTGGCTGAGCGGAGCGGGGCGGGCGGAGCTTTGATCTACCCCGACCCTGCAGACCTGCCTCAGGACCCCCGCCGCCTCGGACTGAACTCACACACCTCTGTGTCTGAACATGTAACTCACACACACCTTTACACACCTGAACCACAGCTCTGCTCCCAACCAATCAGCATCTCCCTCTGCAGGTACACCTGGGCTCAGGTGACCCCTTCACCCCTGGCTTCCCCTCCTTCAATCACACCAAGTTCCCGCCCATCCAGTCGTCCGGCCTGCCACTGATCCCATCCCTGCCCATCACCGCCACCGTGGCTGCCAAGCTGCTCAGGTAAGCCCCGCCCCCTCAGGTTAACTGCTCAGGTGTGAGTGTGACCTCATAGCATCGCTTTGTGTCTCAGCCAGCTGTCAGGTCCACTCTGTCCTCCATCTTGGCGTGGCCGGCTGCCGTACGTCCGCTGTGTGCTGGGTCCAGACTTTGTCTCTGGACGCCGAGTCCAGATGGCGGTCCACAACGTGATGACGCCGGTCCTGCTCAACAACATCTTTTCCTCGCTGGTGGGACGCGTGGAGCCAGGTACGCCCCGAACGCTCAGGTGGGTTTGCTGCACGTCTGTAGTCATCGTGAACCAGTTTCTCCCCGTCAGACCAGTACATCATACTGGGAGCTCAGAGGGACTCGCTGGGTCCAGGAGCCGTGAAGTCTGGAGTTGGGACAGCGATCCTGCTGGAGCTGGCCCGGACCTTCTCCGTCATGGTGAAGAATGGTGAGACTCACCTGGACACAAGTGTGCTGTGTAACAGGTTAAAAGCCACTGCTTTGTCTGGTTTGCTGGTTTTCCAGGTTTTAGTCCCAGACGCAGTCTGCTGTTCGTCAGCTGGGATGCTGGAGACTTCGGGAATGTTGGAGCGACTGAATGGCTCGAGGTTTGTCCATCAGAGACCTCCTGAACCCAGAATTCTGCTCCTCTCTGCTGTGTCTGACCTTTGATCCCTGTTGGCCAGGGTTACCTGTCCATGCTGCACCTGAAGGCTGTGGCCTACTTCAGCCTGGACCAGGCCATCATGGGTAAAACTCTGAGCCAATCGTTAGCCATCTTTTTCCTACCAGCCAATCACACAGAGATAACTCGTGTCCGTCCACCTACAGGAGACGACCTCCTGTCGGCGTACACCAGTCCTCTGCTGGTCGACCTGCTGGATGCGGCCATCAAACAGGTGAAATACATGAAATTACCTCCGCCACAGACTGGAGTCCCACAGGGATCTGTTCCTGGATCACTGAGGTTTTATCTGTAATTGATGCAGCTGATGAAGTCCACCGGTTCTGTGACCTCACCTCATTTCTGCTTTACCCTGTGGAGTTAATCCTGTATTTAGACAGTGTTACATGTTTGTTGTATGTTGTAGGTGGAACATCCTAAACATGCAGGTCAGACCATCTTCAGCCAGGCTGAGAGGGAAGGAGGCAGTTGGAGGATGTGAGGAAACACAGATATGATGACGTAGTTCTAGGTGTTTCAGATGAATGACAAGTGCTGCTGTGTCTCCTCAGCATGAAGCCTCTGTATCTGAACAGTGGAGCCTACAGTTTCACAGCGTTTGCAGGAGTTCCAGCCATGGAGCTCAGATTCACTGAGGTAGGCTTCACTGCACGCATCCCTTCACATGTGTAACCTCCTACTGGACACATCTTACACGTCACCTCATCTTATTTTTATCATTTACGTCACTGACACGTGATCAGCAGTACCAACCCACATCCCAGATGTCAGACCAGGGCTACACAGTTCGGTCCTATCAAGGGTGCAGGTTTTCCATGTTTCCCTGTTTCAACACACCTGTCTCAGATTCAGTGGCTCCAACTGATTATGAAGTTCTACACAAAGACTCGGTAATCTGTGTTAGATGTGTTGGAGCAGGCGAACATGGAAAACCTGTAGGGCTGCAGCCATCGTTGGATCGCAGGCCTGTCATAGACCTTCAGACTGTCTCACTCTATGTGATGTCAGATCATGTGTGGGGATGTCCCGGTTAAAGTCCCAGTTTAACAGAAACCAGGTTTTTAGAAAGGAACCTTTTAACACATCCTGAGGATTTCATCATGAAAGAAATGAAATATCTTTCAAACATTGTTTGAAAACTTAGGGCTCTAGTATGTTGGTGTAATGAAGATTACCAAGCAAGATGGAAAGAAATAGAATCAGGGGCTTCCAGGGATTGTCCGATTCAGGCAAGACTAGGGGACAAAATACTCATTAAAAAACAAATTGAACTGGGTAATCCATGGATTAACTTACCACTACAGCTTTGGTTACAATATCTAAACAAAAATGATTGGCATGAAGAGGTTAAGATTCTGAGGTGGTGTGCTCATGATCTTGATTTCACTCCTAATAAGTTGGATGGGAAATTTAAAAGCTGGGCAGGACAAGGCTTAACTGCATATTGCACTTTTTATGATAAAGGAACGTTAAGAGATTTCCAATCACTTAAGGGGCAGTATCAGCTTAGTAATACTGACTTTTTCAGGTTTCTTCAAATTCGGCATCATTTACAGAAATCTATACTTGGGTGCAAAGATACTTTTGAAATTCCTTTATTGAAAATTTGTATTATGGCATACCATGCAGATCCTGGTTCTAAGCTAATCTCAAGAATATACAAGGGTATTCAGGAAGTTAAAAATTTTAATACATTTCACATTAAACAAAAATGGGACAGGGAAACAAATGTGGTACTCTCTAATAATATCTGGTTTCAACAATGTGCATTTCAGTGGAAAATCTCTAGTTCTAATATATGGAGATGTTTTGGCTGGAAGAGTATATGTAGATACTTTATTACCCCTGCACAAAGTAAACATTATTCAGGTTCTTCCAGCTGTTGGAGAAACTGTGGGACCCTAGGAGTAAAACATCACCACCTGTTTTGGTCATGTCCTCTGATCAATAATTTTTGGATTTTAATTCAGTCTGAGTTGGAAGCCATGTTAAACATGCAAATCCCTTTTAACTGGGATGAACTTTTCTTTGGACTTTTACATTCAGTGGACACGGACAGAGATACCAGATGCTTGTTTGGTATTCTGAGTCTGGCTGCCCGAAAAGCTATCACGAAGAAATGGTTAAGCTCAAATGCTCCGACTCTTGACGACTGGCACCAGATTGTGTACGGGTTGTTTATTATGGAAAGAATCACATTTGCTAGTAGATTTCAATCTGATAAATTTGACAAGATCTGGGATAAATGGAAAAAATATATTTTGTCAAAGCATCCGGAATTTATATAACCCTCTATACTACTTTGTCTTGTATGTAATTTTCTTATTATTATTATATATATACATCTTTTTCTTTCCATTATTATTATTTATGGAACTGTAGGTACACCCCTTGTTATTTGTTCTCTGTTTATATTATTGTCTATTTGATTTTATTTTACTTTTGTAATGTCTTTCAAAAAAAAAAAAATAAAAAAAAAAAGAAAGAAATTAAATATCAGGGCTGTGAATCAGGATTTAAGTTCTGGATCTGCAGCGGTTCACCTCTGTCTGCTGAAGTCAGACAGCCTGTGGAGAGGAACCAGCAGATCCGGTCTACCAGTGTTTTATAGCCAGCTTCTCTGAGGAGGAACAACTGACAAGAGAAGCCATGGAACTCTGTGAAGGTTCTGTTCATTTTCACATTAAACCATAAAGACGCTTCGTTTAATGCATATTCAGGAGCGAGCCTATCCATTTGTCAACACGCCTTTGGACAGCCTCTCCCGCCTCCAGGAAGTGCTCGGCGGTCGTTTGGGGGTCACTGGCCGGAGCCTGGGGGAGCTTGTGGGGGAGATGGTGTTGCGATTGGCCCATGACCACATCGTGCCTCTACGCATCACTTCCTATGCACAGACTGTGCTGCAGTTCAGCGCTAAGCTCAACAAGCACTCGGTGGAGCTGCAGGTAGCTCACCTAGACAACTTTCTGTACTACAGGTGTTCAGCAGGTGTGACGTCAGAGTGAAATCAGTGTTTTCTGTGTTCAGTCCAGAGGTCTTTCTCCTCAGTGGCTCTTCAGCGCCCGCGGAGACTACAGTCGCGCCGCAGAGACGCTGCAGAGGGCCATTGACTACAGCGACCTGCACGACCCAACCACCGCTCGCTTCTACAACACCCGCATCATGAAGGTATCAGCACTACTACCGCCACATACTACTACAATACCTGCTCGCTTCTACAACACCCGCATCATGAAGGTACCAGCACTACTACCGCCACATACTACTACAATACCTGCTCGCTTCTACAACACCCGCATCATGAAGGTACCAGCACTACTACCGCCACATACTACTACAATACCTGCTCGCTTCTACAACACCCGCATCATGAAGGTATCAGCACTACTACCGCCACATACTACTACAATACCTGCTCGCTTCTACAACACCCGCATCATGAAGGTACCAGCACTACTACCGCCACATACTACTACAATACCTGCTCGCTTCTACAACACCCGCATCATGAAGGTACCAGCACTACTACCGCCACATACTACTACAATACCTGCTCGCTTCTACAACACCCGCATCATGAAGGGTACCAGCACTACTACCGCCACATACTACTACAATACCTGCTCGCTTCTACAACACCCGCATCATGAAGGTACCAGCACTACTACCGCCACATACTACTACAATACCTGCTCGCTTCTACAACACCCGCATCATGAAGGTACCAGCACTACTACCGCCACATACTACTACAATACCTGCTCGCTTCTACAACACCCGCATCATGAAGGTACCAGCACTACTACCGCCACATACTACTACAATACCTGCTCGCTTCTACAACACCCGCATCATGAAGGTACCAGCACTACTACCGCCACATACTACTACAATACCTGCTCGCTTCTACAACACCCGCATCATGAAGGTACCAGCACTACTACCGCCACATACTACTACAATACCTGCTCGCTTCTACAACACCCGCATCATGAAGGTACCAGCACTATTACCGCCACATACTACTACAATACCTGCTCGCTTCTACAACAGCCGCATCATGAAGGTACCAGCACTACTACCGCCACATACTACTACAATATCTGTTCGCTTCTACAACAACCGCATCATGAAGGTACCAGCACTACTACCGCCACATACTACTACAATACCTGCTCGCTTCTACAACACCCGCATCATGAAGGTACCAGCACTACTACCGCCACATACTACTGCAATACCTGCTCGCATCTACAGCACCTGCATCATGAAGGTACCAGCACTACTACCGCCACATACTACTACAATACCTGCTAGCTTCTACAACACCCGCATCATGAAGGTACCAGCACTACTACCGCCACATACTACTACAGTATCTGCTCGCTTCTACAACACCCACATCATGAAGGTACTAGTACTACTAACACCACATACTATTACAACACCAGCATCATGAAGGTACCAGCACTACTACCGCCACATACTACTACAATACCTGCTCGCCTTCTACAACACCCGCATCATGAAGGTACCAGCACTACTACCCGCCACATACTACTACAATACCTGCTCGCTTCTACAACACCCGCATCATGAAGGTACCAGCACTACTACCAGCCACATACTACTACAATACCTGCTCGCTTCTACAACACCCGCATCATGAAGGTACCAGCACTACTACCGCCACATACTACTACAATACCTGCTCGCTTCTACAACACCCGCATCATGAAGGTACCAGCACTACTACCGCCACATACTACTACAATACCTGCTCGCTTCTACAACACCCGCATCATGAAGGTACCAGCACTACTACCGCCACATACTACTACAATACCTGCTCGCTTCTACAACACCCGCATCATGAAGGTACCAGCACTACTACCGCCACATACTACTACAATACCTGCTCGCTTCTACAACACCCGCATCATGAAGGTACCAGCACTACTACAGCCACATACTACTACAATACCTGCTCGCTTCTACAACACCCGCATCATGAAGGTACCAGCACTACTACCGCCACATACTACTACAATACCTGCTCGCTTCTACAACACCCGCATCATGAAGGTACCAGCACTACTACCGCCACATACTACTACAATACCTGCTCGCTTCTACAACACCCGCATCATGAAGGTACCAGCAACTATTACCGCCACATACTACTACAATACCTGCTCGCTTCTACAACAGCCGCATCATGAAGGTACCAGCACTACTACCGCCACATACTACTACAATATCTGTTCGCTTCTACAACAACCGCATCATGAAGGTACCAGCACTACTACCGCCACATACTACTACAATACCTGCTCGCTTCTACAACACCCGCATCATGAAGGTACCAGCACTACTACCGCCACATACTACTGCAATACCTGCTCGCATCTACAGCACCTGCATCATGAAGGTACCAGCACTACTACCGCCACATACTACTACAATACCTGCTAGCTTCTACAACACCCGCATCATGAAGGTACCAGCACTACTACCGCCACATACTACTACAGTATCTGCTCGCTTCTACAACACCCACATCATGAAGGTACTAGTACTACTAACACCACATACTATTACAACACCAGCATCATGAAGGTACCAGCACTACTACCAGCCACATACTACTACAATACCTGCTCGCTTCTACAACCACCCGCATCATGAAGGTACCAGCACTACTACCGCCACATACTACTACAATACCTGCTCGCTTCTACAACACCCGCATCATGAAGGTACCAGCACTACTACCGCCACATACTACTACAATACCTGCTCGCTTCTACAACACCCGCATCATGAAGGTACCAGCACTACTACCGCCACATACTACTACAATACCTGCTCGCTTCTACAACACACCGCATCATGAAGGTACCAGCACTACTACCGCCACATACTACTACAATACCTACTCGCTTCTACAACACCCACATCATGAAGGTACCAGCACTACTACCGCCACATACTACTGCAATACCTGCTCGCTTCTACAACACCCGAATCATGAAGGTACCAGCACTACTACCGCCAAATACTACTGCAATACCTGCTCGCTTCTACAGCACCCGAATCATGAAGGTACCAGCACTACTACCGCCACATACTACTACAATATCTGCTGGCTTCTACAACACCCGCATCATGAAGGTACCAGCACTACTACCGCCACATACTACTACAGTATCTGCTCGCTTCTACAACACCCACATCATGAAGGTACTAGTACTACTAACACCACATACTATTACAACACCAGCATCATGAAGGTACCAGCACTACTACCGCCACATACTACTACAATACCTGCTCGCTTCTACAACACCCGCATCATGAAGGTACCAGCACTACTACCGCCACATACTACTACAATACCTGCTCGCTTCTACAACACCCGCATCATGAAGGTACCAGCACTACTACCGCCACATACTACTACAATACCTGCTCGCTTCTACAACACCCACATCATGAAGGTACCAGCACTACTACCGCCACATACTACTGCAATACCTGCTCGCTTCTACAACACCCGAATCATGAAGGTACCAGCACTACTACCGCCACATACTACTACAATATCTGCTCGCTTCTACAACACCCGCATCATGAAGGTACCAGCACTACTACCGCCACATACTACTACAATACCTGCTCGCTTCTACAACACCCGCATCATGAAGGTACCAGCACTACTACCGCCACATACTACTACAGTATCTGCTCGCTTCTACAACACCCACATCATGAAGGTACTAGTACTACTAACACCACATACTATTACAACACCAGCATCATGAAGGTACCAGCACTACTACCGCCACATACTACTACAATACCTGCTCGCTTCTACAACACCCGCATCATGAAGGTACCAGCACTACTACCGCCACATACTACTACAATACCTGTTCGCTTCTACAACACCCGCATCATGAAGGTACCAGCACTACTACCGCCACATACTACTACAATATCTGCTCGCTTCTACAACACCCGCATCATGAAGGTACCAGCACTACTACCGCCACATACTACTACAATACCTGCTCGCTTCAACAACACCTGCATCATGAAGGTACCAGCACTACTACCGCCAAATACTACTGCAATACCTGCTCGCTTCTACAACACCCGAATCATGAAGGTACCAGCACTACTACCGCCACATACTACTACAATATCTGCTCGCTTCTACAAAACCCGCATCATGAAGGTACCAGCACTACTACCGCCACATACTACTACAATACCTGCTCGCTTCTACAACACCCGCATCATGAAGGTACCAGCACTACTACCGCCACATACTACTACAGTATATGCTCGCTTCTACAACACCCACATCATGAAGGTACTAGTACTACTAACACCACATACTATTACAACACCAGCATCATGAAGGTACCAGCACTACTACCGCCACATACTACTACAATACCTGCTCGCTTCTACAACACCCGCATCATGAAGGTACCAGAACTACTACCGCCACATACTACTACAATACCTGCTCGCTTCTACAACACCCGCATCATGAAGGTACCAGCACTACTACCCCTACCGCCACATACTACTTACAGTATCTGCTCGCTTCTACAACACCCACATCATGAAGGTACTAGTACTACTAACAACCACATACTATTACAACACCAGCATCATGAAGGTACCAGCACTACTACCGTGACCATCATACTACTGCAATACCTGCTCGCATCTACAGCACCTGCATCATGAAGGTACCAGCACTACTACCAACGCCACATACTACTACAAATATTCTGCTTAGCTTCTACAACACCCGCATCAATGAAAGGTACCCAGCACTACTAACCGCACACATACTACTACAGTATCTGCCTCCGCTTCTTACAAACACCAACATCATGAAGGGTACTAGTACTACTAACACCACATAACTATTACAACACCAGCATCATGAAGGTACTCGAAGCACTACTTACAGAGACACATACTACTACAATACCTGCTCGCTTCTACAACACCCGGCATCATGAAGGTACCAGCACTACTACCGCCACATAACTTACTACAATACCTGCTCGCTTCTACAACACCCGCATCATGAAGGTACCAGCACTACTACCGCCACATACTACTACAATACCTGCTCGCTTCTACAACACCCGCATCATGAAGGTACCAGCACTACTACCGCCACATACTACTACAATACCTGCTCGCTTCTACAACCCACCGCATCATGAAGGTACCAGCACTAACTACCTACCGCCACATACTACTACAATACCTGCCTCGGCTTCTACAACACCCGAATCATGAAGGTACCAGCACTACTACCCGCCAAATACTAACTGCAATACCTGCTCGCTTCTACAGCACCCCGAATCATAAGGTACCAGCACTACTACCGCCACATACTACTACAATATCATGCTGGCTTCTACAACACCCGCATCATGAAGGTTACCAGCACTACTACCGCCACATACTACTACAGTATCTGCTCGCTTCTACAACACCCACATCATGAAGGTACTAGTACTACTAACACCACATACTATTACAACACCAGCATCATGAAGGTACCAGCACTACTACCGCCACATACTACTACAATACCTGCTCGCTTCTACAACACCCGCATCATGAAGGTACCAGCACTACTACCGCCACATACTACTACAATACCTGCTCGCTTCTACAACACCCCGCATCATAAGGTACCAGCACTACTACCGCCACATACTACTACAATACCTGCTCGCTTCTACAACACCCACATCATGAAGGTACCAGCACTACTACCGCCACATACTACTGCAATACCTGCTCGCTTCTACAACACCCGAAATCATGAAGGTACCAGCACTACTACCGCCACATACTACTACAATATCTGCTCGCTTCTACAACACCCGCATCATGAAGGTACCAGCACTACTACCGCCACATACTACTACAATACCTGCTCGCTTCTACAACACCCGCATCATGAAGGTACCAGCACTACTACCGCCACATACTACTACAGTATCTGCTCGCTTCTACAACACCCACATCCATGAAGTACTAGTACTACTAACACCACATACTATTACAAACACCAGCATCATGAAGGTACCAGCACTACTACCGCCACATACTACTACAATACCTGCTCGCTTCTACAACACCCGCATCATGAAGGTACCAGCACTACTACCGCCACATACTACTACAATACCTGTTCGCTTCTACAACACCCGCATCATGAAGGTACAGCACTACTACCGCCACATACTACTACAATATCTGCTCGCTTCTACAACACCCGCATCATGAAGGTACCAGCACTACTTACCGCCACATACTACTACAATACCTGCTCGCTTCAACAACACCTGCATCATGAAGGTACCAGCACTACTACCGCCAAATAACTACTGCAATACCTGCTCGCTTCTACAACACCCGAATCATGAAGGTACCAGCACTACTACCGGCCACATACTACTACAATATCTGCTCGCTTCTACAAAACCCGCATCATGAAGTTACCAGCACTACTACCGCCACATACTACTACAATACCTGCTCGCTTCTACAACACCCCGCATCATGAAGGTACCAGCACTACTACCAGCCACATACTACTGGACAGTATCTGCTCGCTTCTACAACACCCACATCATGAAGGTCCTAGTACTACTAACACCACATGCTATTACAACACCAGCATCATGAAGGTACCAGCACTACTACCAGCCACATACTACTACAATACCTGCTCGATTCTTACAACACCCGCATCATGAAGGTACCAGCACTACTACCAGCCACATACTACTACAATACCTGCTCGCTTCTACAACACCCGCATCATGAAGGTACCAGCACTACTACCGCCACATACTACTACAGTATCGTTGCTCGCTTCTACACACACCCACATCATGAAGGTACAAGTACTACTAACACCACTACTATTACAACACCAGCATCATGAAGGTACCAGCACTACATACCAGCCCCGACATACTACTACAATACCTGCTCGCTTCTACAACACCCGCATCATGAAGGTACCAGCACTACTACCGCCACATACTACTACAATACCTGCTCGCTTCTACAACACCCGCATCATGAAGGTACCAGCACTACTACCGCCACATACTACTACAATACCTGCTCGCTTCTACAACACCCGCATCATGAAGGTACCAGCACTACTACCGCCACATACTACTACAGTATCTGCTCGCTTCTACAACACCCACATCATGAAGGTACTAGTACTACTAACACCACATACTATTACAACACCAGCATCATGAAGGTACCAGCACTACTACCGCCACATACTACTACAATACCTGCTCGCTTCTACAACACCCGCATCATGAAGGTACCAGCACTACTACCGCCACATACTACTACAATACCTGCTCGCTTCTACAACACCCGCATCATGTGGGTACCAGCACTACTACCGCCACATACTACTACAATATCTGCTCGCTTCTACAACACCCGCATCATGAAGGTACCAGCACTACTACCAGGCCACATACTACTACCAATACCTGCTCGCTTCTACAACACCCACATCATGAAGGTACTAGTACTACTATTACACATACTATTACACACCCGCATCATGAAGGTACCAGCACTACTACCGCCACATACTACTACAATACCTGCTCGCTTCTACACCACCCGCATCATGAAGGTACCAGCACTAGTACTGCCACATACTACTACAATACCTGTTCGCTTCTACAACACACCCGCAATCATGAAGGTACCAGCACTACTAACCGCCACATACTACTACAATTACCTGCTCGCTTCTACAACACCCGCATCATGAAGGTACCAGCACTACTACCGCCACATACTACTACAATACCTGCTCGCTTCTACGACACCCGCATCATGAAGGTACCAGCACTACTACGCCACATACTACTACAATATCTGCTCGCTTCTACGACACCCGCATCATGAAGGTACCAGCACTACTACCGCCACATACTACTGCAATACCTGCTCGATTCTACAACACCCGCATCATGACGGTAACAGTACTACTCACCGCCACATACTACTACATATCTGCTCGCTTCTACAACACCCGCATCATGAAGTGTACCAGCTTTACTACCGCCACATACTACTACAATACCTGCCTCGCTTCTTACAACACCCGCATCATGAAGGTACCAGCACTACTACCTACCGCCACATACTATTCTACAGTATCTGCTCGGCTTCTTACAACACCCACATCATGAAGGGTACTAGTACTACTACACCACAATACTATTACAACACCACCATCATGAAGGTAACAGCACTACTACCGGCCACATACTACTACAATACACTGCTATCGCCTTCTACAACACCCGCATCATGAAGGTACCAGCACTCACTACCGCCACATACTACTACAATACCTGCTCGCTTCTACAAACACCCGCATAATGAATGGTACCAGCACTACTTACGCCACATACATACTACAATATCTGCTCGCTTATACAACACCCGCATCATGAAGGTAACAGCACTACTAACGCCACATACTACTATACTGCTCGTTCAACACCCACATCATGAAGGTACTAGACTACTACACCACATACTATTACAAAACACAGCATCATGAAGGTACCAGCACTACTACCACAATACTACTACAATACCTGCTCGCTTCTACAACACCCGCCATCATGAAGGTACCAGCACTACTACCGCCACATACTACTACAATACCTGCTCGCTTCTACAACACCGCATCATGTGGGTACCAGCACTACTACCGCCACATACTACTACAAATCTGCTCGCTTCTACAACACCGCATCATGAAGGTACCAGCACTACTACCGCCACATACTACTACAATACCTGCTCGCTTCTACAACACACACATGAAGGTACTAGTATACCATTACACATACTATTACAACACCCGCATCATGAAGGTACCAGCACTACTACCGCCACATACTACTACATACCTGCTCGCTTCTACAACACCCGCATCATGAAGGTACCAGCACTACACCGCCACATACTACTACAAACCTGCTCGCTTCTACAACACCCGCATCATGAAGGTACCAGCACTACTACCGCCACATACTACTACAATACCTGCTCGCTCTACAACACCCGCATCATGAAGGTACCAGCACTACTACCGCCACATACTACTACAATACCTGCTCGCTTCTACAACACCCGCATCATGAAGGTACCAGCACTACTACCGCCACATACTACTACAATATCTGCTCGCTTCTACGACACCCGCATCATGAAGGTACCAGCATACTACCGCCACATACTACTGCAATACCTGCTCGCTTCTACAACACCAGCATCATGAGGTACCAGTACTACTACCGCCACAATACTACATATCTGCTCGCTTCTAACACCCGCATCATGAAGGTACAGCTTACTACCGCCACATACTACTACAATACCTGCTCGCTTCTACAACACCGCATCATGAAGGTACCAGCATACTACCGCCACATACTACTACAGTATCTGCTCGCTTCTACAACACCCACATCACGAAGGTACTAGTACGTCCTAACACCACATACTATTACAACACCAGCATCATGACGGCACCAGTACTACTACTGCCACAAACTACTGAGTATCTGCGCGCTTCTACAACACCAGCATCATGACGGTACCAATACTACTACTGCCACATACTACTACAATACCTGCTCGCTTCTACAACACCTGCATCATGAAGGTACCAGCACTACTACCGCCACATACTACTACAGTATCTGCTCGCTTCTACAACACCCACATCATGAAGGTACTAGTACTACTAACAGACCACATACTATTACAACACCAGCATCATGAGGTACCAGCACTACTACCCCACATACTACTACAATACCTGCTCGCTTCTACAACACCCGCATCATGAAGGTACCAGCACTACTACCGCCACATACTACTACAATACCTGCTCGCTCTACAACACCCGCATCATGAAGGTACCAGCACTACTACCGCCACATACTACTACAATACCTGCTCGCTTCTACAACACCCGCATCATGAAGGTACCAGCACTACCTACCGCCACCTACTACTACAATACCTGCTCGCTTCTACCAACACCCGCATCATGAAGGTACCAGCACTACTACCGCCACCTACTACTACAATACCTGCTCGCTTTCTACAACACCCACATCATGAAGGTACCAGCACTACTACGCCACATACTACTTCCAATACCTGCTCGCTTCTACAACACCCGAATCATGAAGGTACCAGCACTACTACCGCCAAATACTACTGCAATACCTGCTGCGCTTCTACAGCACCCGAATCATGAAGGTACCAGCACTACTACCGCCACATACTACTACAATATCTGCTGGCTTCTACAACACCCGCATCATGAAGGTACCAGCACTACTACCGCCACATACTACTACAGTATCTGCTCGCTTCTACACACACCCACATCATGAAGGTACTAGTACTACTAACACCACATACTATTACAGACCCCAGCATCATGAAGGTACCAGCACTACTACTACCGCACATACTACTACAATACCTGCTCGTCTTCTACACAACCCTCCGCATCATGAGGTACCAGCACTACTTACCAGCCCACATACTACTACAAGACCTGCTCGCTTCCTACAACACCCGCCCATCATGAAGGTACCAGCACTCTAGCTACCGCCACATACTACTACAATATACCTGCTCGCTTTCCTACACACCCACATCATGGAAGGTACCAGCACTACTACCGCCACATACTACTGCAATACCTGCTCGCTTTCTACAACACACCGAATCATGAAGGTACCAGCACTACTACACGGCACATACTCACTACAATATCTGCTCGCTTCCTACAACACCCGCATCATGAAGGTAACCAGCACTACTACCGCCACATACTACTACAATACCTTGCCTCGCTTCTAAAACACCCCCCGCATCATGGAAAGGTACCAGCACTACTAGACCGCCACATACTACTACCATACCTGCTCGGCTTCTACAACACCCGCATCATGAAGGTACCAGCACTACTACCCGCCACATACTACTACAATACCTGCTCGCTTCTACAACACCCCCATCATGAAGGTACCAGCACTACTACCGCCACATACTACTACAATACCTGTTCGCTTCTACAACACCCGCATCATGAAGGTACCAGCACTACTACGCACCACCAAACTACTACAATACCGGCTCGCTTCTACAACACCCGCATCATGAAGGTTACCAGCACTATACCGCCACATACTACTACAATACCTGCTCGCTTCTACAACACCCGCATCATGAAGGTACCAGCACTACTACCGCCACATACTACTACAATACCTGCTTTCTTCTACAACACTCACATCATGAAGGTACCAGCACTATTACCACCACAATACTACTACAATACCTGTATGCTTCTACAACACCCGCATCATGAAGGTACCAGCACTACTACCCCCACATACTACTACAATACCGTGCTCGCTTCTACAACACCCGCATCATGAAGGTACCAGCACTTACTACCGCCCACATACTACTACAATACCTGCTCGCTTCTACAACACCCGCATCATGAAGGTACCAGCACTACTACCGCCACATACTACTACAATACCTGCTCGCTTCTACACCACCCGCATCATGAAGGTACCAGCACTAGTACTGCCACATACTACTACAATACCTGTTCGCTTCTACAACACCTGCATCATGAAGGTATCAGCACTACTACCGCCACATACTATTACAACAGTTGCATCATGAGGGTACCAGTTCTACTACTGCCAAATACTACTACAACGCCCGATTCATAAAGGTACAAATACTACAACTATCAAACATTTAAAGGTTAACCATAACCACAGCCAACATGATCAAAGTCAGCCTACTACAACAAGCATACTTGTACAACCATCACAGAATACTACTACCACTGGGCATTACCATGTTAACACCAACATTATGAAGGTCAGAGTACTACAACCACTACCTCAGGTTGTCCTTTGTGTCTCATGCTTCAGGTGGAGTACTACTTCCTGTCCCAGTATGTGTCTGTAATGGAGACGCCGTTCCGTCATGTGATCCATGGACGTGGAAACCACACTCTGAGCGCGCTCACTGAGCACCTGGCCCTGCTGACCTCTGACCCCAGACGGTTCGATGAGAGCGCTTTCAGACGGCAGCTGGCCCTGTTCACCTGGACGCTGCAGGGAGCGGCTAACGCTCTGAACGGAGACGTCTGGGCCATACACAACACACACACCTATACACAGTAATACGCACGCCTATACACTGATACACACACCTTTACACACTGATACACACATCTATACACACTTATACACACATCTATACTCACTGATACACACACCTTTACACACTGATACACACATCTATACACAGTAATACACACGCCTATACACTGATACACACATGTATACTCACTGATACGCACATCTATACTCACTGATACGCACATCTATACACACTGATACGCACATCTATACACACTGATACGCACATCTATACACACTGATACGCACATCTATACACACTGATACCCACATCTATACACAGTAATACACACGCCTATACACTGATACACACACCTTTACACACTGATACACACATCTACACTCACTGATACACACACCTTTACACACTGATACACACATCTATACACAGTAATACACACGCCTATACACTGATACACACATGTATACTCACTGATACGCACATCTATACACACTGATACACACATCTATACACACTGATAAACACACACCCACACATCTACACATATACATACACACATGTACCTACAGACGTATTTTCCCTGAGTTTTAGTGCTTTAGTAGTCTTTTCAGCTGCTCCGTCTTTATTTGATGAGCTGATAATTTACCTGGTTTGTTACTGAATTCATTTTCCTTCTGTTTGATTTACTTTTACACTTTTTGTTTAATCTCATTGGAAATCATAACATTTCATTTTGCTTTAGCAGCAGTTAATTGAATCTGTAGGTCCATTTCTATGAAGTTTTCCCTTTAAATGACTTCTCTTTCTTCTTTTAGCATATTTATTATATGTACTTATTACTCTGATTGTAGAGAATTACTTCAATGTGAGAAATAGATTCTGAGAACGACAGAAATGTTTTCATGAAGGCTGTAAATTAGAACTACAACAAAGAATCATGTAACATGAATAAAATATTTACACACCAACAAGACCACAAACTGTGTATGATCACATATTTAACACATTAAAAACAGTGTTAAAGTGGGCGAACAGCCAGAACAGAGAATATACAGAACACCAGTGTAAACAGGTTTAACAGTCATGGCTGCCAACGTGTCCCAGAAAGGGTCAACACGTCCTCACGGGGTACCAGTGGAGATCCTCCCTCATGGCCAGAAACAGGATTTCTCCCCACATACGTTTCACCCGGCAGTAGGTCTCCTTCAGCTCTGGTAGGTTTCACCCGGCAGTAGGTCTCCTTCACCTCCGGTAGGTTTCACCCTGCAGTAGGTCTCCTTCACCTCCGGTAGGTTTCACCCGGCAGTAGGTCTCCTTCAGCTCTGGTAGGTTTCACCCTGCAGTGGGTCTCCTTCAGCTCTGGTAGGTTTCACCCTGCAGTAGGTCTCCTTCAGTTCTGGTAGGTTTCACCCTGCAGTGGGTCTCCTTCAGCTCCGGTAGCTTTCACCCTGCAGTGGGTCTCCTTTGTCTCTGGTAGGTTTCACCCTGTAGTAGGTCTCCTTCAGTTCCGGTAGGTTTCACCCTGTTAGTAGGTCTCCTTCAGCTCTGGTAGGTTTCACCCTGCAGTAGGTCTCCTTCAGCTCTGGTAGGTTTCACCTGGCAGTGGGTCTCCTTCAGCTCTGGTAGGTTTCACCCTGTAGTAGGTCTCCTTCAGCTCTGGTAGGTTTCACCCTGCAGTGGGTCTCCTTCAGCTCTGGTAGGTTTCACCCTGTAGTAGGTCTCCTTCAGCTCTGGTAGGTTTCACCCTGCAGTAGGTCTCCTTCAGTTCTGGTAGGTTTCACCCTGCAGTGGGTCTCCTTCAGCTCCGGTAGGTTTCACCCTGCAGTGGGTCTCCTTTGTCTCTGGTAGGTTTCACCCTGTAGTGGGTCTCCTTCAGCTCTGGTAGGTTTCACCCTGCAGTGGGTCTCCTTCAGCTCTGGTAGGTTTCACCTGGCAGTGGGTCTCCTTCACCTCTGGTAGGTTTCACCCTGTTAGTAGGTCTCCTTCAGCTCTGGTAGGTTTCACCCTGCAGTAGGCCTCCTTCAGCTCTGGTAGGTTTCACCCTGCAGTACGTCTCCTTCAGTTCTGGTAGGTTTCACCCTGCAGTGGGTCTCCTTCAGCTCTGGTAGGTTTCACCCTGTTAGTAGGTCTCCTTCAGCTCTGGTAGGTTTCACCCTGCAGTAGGCCTCCTTCAGCTCTGGTAGGTTTCACCCTGCAGTAGGCCTCCTTCAGCTCTGGTAGGTTTCACCCTGCAGTACGTCTCCTTCAGTTCTGGTAGGTTTCACCCTGCAGTAGGTCTCCTTCAGTTCTGGTAGGTTTCACCCGGCAGTGGGTCTCCTTCAGTTCTGGTAGGTTTCACCTGGCAGTGGGTCTCCTTCAGTTCTGGTAGGTTTCACCTGGCAGTGGGTCTCCTTCAGCTCTGGTAGGTTTCACCTGGCAGTAGGTCTCCTTCAGCTCTGGTAGGTTTAATGTTGTGTTTAAAGTGATTCACAAAAAACGGCTGAGTGGACTATTTTGTTGTGACGCGTTGCCAAGGTAACCGGCTCTGACACAGAACCTGCGGCTCGGTCGGTCAGCTGTTGTATTAGACCTGATCAGTGGAGGGAAGGAGATGATTGGTTAACGTTGTGTTATGTGACACACACATTTCAGAGGGCGGGTGCAGCTCTTACAGCTGGTGTGTGTCCAGAGGATGACGCAACATTTAGTCCACAGATCGTTTCGTACGTCGTTCAATGAGCCTGCAGGCTGCTTTCACAGCGATGCGCCGGCACAGACAGCGAGAGAAAAATGCCATTTTAGGGGCGTCCTGAGATCTACATGGTAGTTTGAATAATCATTTGGAACATATTTTCTGTAACGATAAGAACAAATCGAGGTTTTCCTATTTGTCTAATAAGTCACGTGATGTATGTTTTATGTCAGCCAGAAAGGAGAGTTGTACCCAACAGACGTGTTGGTATAAAAGTTCTACATAAAGCCCGATCTGTTCAAGATAAACACAGTGTTGTTACTGAAGAACCCACAAAACAAACACGACATGCTGGCTGAGTGAAGGAAAGCAGCTGCAGCAAGTTACCTTTATGTTAACGGCGCAACGAGCTAATGCTGCTAAGCTAACGTGATTGAGGGATTACACCCGCCACCCAATCTTCAGCTGACAGGTAACGTGGCTGAAAACTGGAGGTTTGGCTGCAATCGGAGCTGACGAAAAGAGTGAAAAGACTAAAGCATCAGTCCTTCTACATGTTATCGGTGAAGAAGCACTGGGAGTTTACAGTAACTTTACCTTGGAGCTTTACATGGAGCTCAATGAGATACTGGAAATGTTTGAAGCTTACTGCATACCTAAAGCAAATGTGACACTCGAGAGGCACAGATTGTTCACGCGTGAACAGAAGACGCATTGAGCTACCAAAAAGAAATGCAGTGTTGCTGAGGGGAGATTTGGAACTAGATCAGCGATTAAAGAGGGATGTGGAAAGGCTTGTGGTCATTGCGGCACACAGCGTGCTCCTGAAAAGTGTCTGCCACCATGCAGCGACTGCAAAAAGAAGAACCATTACGGCCGACGCTGCAAAAAGAAAACCCAGCAAAGTGCTGTTCACACGCGAGCGACTCGGAGGAACTAAGCACCGTTTGCTGTGCAGAAACCACTGAAAGCAGACGGAGAGCCTGGGAGCGATCGCAAGGGTTGATGAGCCAGCTGAGGGGAGAGTTCACTGGCTGTTGTGAGAAAAACCAACAAGCCCAGAGTTTACATTGATCCCAGGGGTCTAAACAGCAAAAGAGAAAACTTCAAACGTCCCTCAAGAGAGGAAATAATGTCACACTTTGCTGATGCCAAATATTTCAGCAAACTAGCATCGTCAGGATTTTGGCAACTAAAGCTGGAGGAAGAGCTCAAAATCATCCACCTTTAACAGTCCATTTGACCGTTACCCTTCGGCATTGTCTCTGAACCTGAGGTGTACCACAAAACAATCCACGTGATTTACGAACATCTGGAAGGTGCAGACACTTCAAAGAATGACGTCAGTGTGGGGAAGCACAAAGCTGAGCACGATGAAAGGCGGATTAAAGTGCTGGAAGCCTCCAATAGCCTAAACTTAAAGCTCAACAAGGAGAAGTGTCAGCTTGGGGACATTCTCAGTAATGAAGGAATCAAACCAGAGCTGCTGAAAACAAGCCCAGACCACAATGTCAGAAGGATGTACAGAGATTTAATAGAATGGTGAACCACATACCCAACCTCTCTGAAAGACTTCTGACTAAAAAAGAAACGAATGGGAGTGGACTCATGAGCATGAGAAGTCGTGGAACGACTTAAGGAACTTCCTGACAAAGGAGCCACGTCTGCGATTCTACGACCGACTAAACCATCGAGATCTCATCGGATCCTTCACAGAGCGGGCTAGGAGCAGGGCGAAATGTGGTGGCCGACCACGGACCAAACCAGCGGTAGAGAACGTCAAAAGTCTGCGATAACTTTACGTTGAACTTACAAAACAAAGTACGTACATGTGAGGTTTGGAGAGCGGACCTTGTGTACCACGGACGTACGTCTGCAATGCTCGAACATTTAAAGAGCAGGCACGTCGGCATAAGTCTGTATGTGAAAGGAAAGCATGAACTTTATTTAGAACGATACCCAAAGCGCTTTACATCATACGTCACATCCACACACTGATGGAGGACGCTGCCATGCAGGGCGCTAACCACCCAGGAGCAACTAGGGGTTCGGTGTCAGGTTGCTGGCCACGAACTCTGGGCTGCACCTTAGCCAGGCCGGGCCACGCTCTGCTTTTAAATCCTTTTATTCCCACGTTGTTTCAGTGGCCTCTTTTCTCCCAGAATTCATTTCACACAAGATGGTGGCGAATGAAAAGCAAAGCTCTGAAGAGTATGTTTTCATTTTTCCTCCTTTCGTTGAAATGTAAGAAAACCAAATATGTTCAAACATGTTTGTTAAACAGTGGCAATAAAATAATTTAATATTAGATACTCGTGGATTTAAAGGGTTAAATATACCATGTAGGACTGCAGGAAAACCACCACCAGATGGCATAACGCTGAATTCTGGTTGAAACTCAATCAGTTAACTTCCAGCTCTGTATGTTGTTGTCCAGAGCTGCACAGCGAGCGTATGACAAACAGCCCGCTCAGTCAAAGCTGTGGCGAATGCAGCTACTAGCCCGTTAATTACCTGCTTATTAACCTGCTCTCAGACTTACAGTTTACATGGATATTTATAAAAGTCTTATCAGGGGTCTCAGCAGGTCTCTGCTAAAATAGGCAAAAATAAGTCAGTGTTGGTGAGTAATTCTCAGCATGAAACTTAAAAGTTCTTCCTCCAACATGAAGTCCAGCTAGGATAGCTGGTTTTACTGGCCTGCCCTGTAACGGATGGAGTAGGAGGAAGGAACGAAACCAGGCAGGCAGGGTTCTGGGACGTTCCCTCATCTTCTCTTAAATCACTAAAAAAAAACGACGAGTAGGTCAGCATGCAGGTGTCCAGACAGCACATATAGTGGCTTACATATGTGGTGCTCAATATGTTATACTATAATTTACTCCTTTTGTTCCTAATATGGTAGTCCACCCAATATACCCATTATACCCATTATATCCATTTAACCCATTATACCCATTAAACCCATTAAACCCGTTAAACCCAATATACCCATTAAACCCATTATACACATTAAACCCTTTAAACCCATTATACCCATTATACCCATTAAACCCATTAAACCCTTTAAACCCATTGTACCCATTAAACCCTTTAAACCCATTATACCCATTAAACCCTTTAAACCTATTATACCCATTATACCCATTAAACCCATTAAACCCTTTAAACCCATTAAACCCTTTAAACCCATTATACCCATTTTATCCATTAAACCCTTTAAACCTATTATACCCATTATACCCATTAAACCCATTAAACCCTTTAAACCCATTAAACCCTTTAAACCCATTATACCCATTATACCCATTAAACCGATTAAACCCATTATACCCATTAAACCCTTTAAACCCATTATACCCATTAAACCCTTCAAACCCATTAAACCCATTAAACCCATTATACGCATTATACCCATTATACCCATTATACCCATTATACGCATTATACCCATTATACCCTTTAAACCCATTAAACCCATTATACGCATTATACCCATTATACCCATTATACCCATTATACGCATTATACCCTTTAAACCCATTAAACCCATTATACCCATTATACCCATTAAACCCATTAAACCCATTATACCCTTTAAACCCATTAAACCCATTATACCCATTAAAGACATTAAACCCATTATACCAATTAAACCCATTAAACCCATTATGCCCATTATACCCATTAAACCCATTAAACCCATTATACCCATTAAACCCATTAAACCCATTATACCCATTAAACCCATTATACCCATTATACCCATTAAACCCATTAAACCCATTATACCCATTAAACCCATTAAACCCATTATACCCATTAAACCCATTAAACCCATTATACCCATTAAACCCATTATACCCATTAAACCCATTAAACCCATTATACCCATTAAACCCATTAAACCCATTATACCCATTATACCCATTATACCCATTATACCAATTAAACCCATTAAACCCATTATGCCCATTATACCCATTAAACCCATTAAACCCATTAAAGACATTAAACCCATTATACCAATTAAACCCATTAAACCCATTATGCCCATTATACCCATTAAACCCATTAAACCCATTATACCCATTATACCCATTAAACCCATTATACCCATTATACCCATTATACCCATTAAACCCATTATACCCATTATACCCATTAAACCCATTATACCCATTATACCCACCCCATTATATGGCTGTTGAGGATTTGCCAAAACCTTGTGGTTGGTGATCCAAGAAGCACAGCTCTCTCCAGCTCAGCTCTGTAACTCAAACATCCACCTGTGGAGTGACTCTACATGGAATCTGTACATACATGTGACCTGACGTGACAGGTGGAGCCTGTCCTCTGGTGGGCAGGTGTATCTGACACCTGATGGTCCACCACTGCAGACCTGACCATGGAAATCATGAATCACAAGAAACGCCGAGTAGCTGTAGACCAGCGCTTCTCAACAGGGGCGATACAGCCCCCCAGGGGTGTTATAATACCATCAGGGGGAGCTAAGAGCATTAATTCTTTAAAGGGGGGACGACGTTTCTTTTAGGGGCAGCGGGATTGGCTTGGCAACTTTACTGACCAATCAGATTCATAAAAAAACAGGCACTACAGCAAATACGATGAAAAGGAGGAAGACCCAGAGGTTGTGTCGTGTAAGAAGATGGCTCCCTCCATCCTAACAAATCTTTTATCTTAAATAACCTGGACTTTAGAGAAGAGGTTTAAACAAATGCACAGTCCACTGAATAACTGCAAAACTGCAACGTCAGACAGACTTTCTGAGGTTTTTGTGCTTTTAAATGTGTTGTTATCACTGACGGGTCAACGGTAAATGTTCTGTACTTATACAGCGCTTCACATTTCCACCACATCCTCACACTGATGAAGGAAGCTGCCGAGCAAGGCGCCAACCACGACCCATCAGGAGCAACCAGGGGTTCGGTGTCCTGCTCAGGGACACCTTCACATGAGCTCGACAGGCTGGGATTGAACCAGCAACCTTCAGGCTACCAGACGACCGCTCTACCCACCACGAATCTCACGAAGGCAATAAACAAAATGAAAGTCCATGCGCTGAATGCCGACTTCCAGGAAAAGGATGAGAGCTGTGAGCGTCCTCTCCTTCACACGGACGTCCGCCGGCTGTGAAGGAAACCGCCTTCCTGGTTTCCGTAGCCGTGACATCATCGTAGACGTCCTGGAAGACGCTCATGTACCTTGGTGTTTTTTTTAGGAAGATTATTGCAGTTACCCTCAAACTCCAGGGAAAGGGGTTCACACTGGTCCGGTGCAAACCGGTCACCCGCAGTCTCAACTCACATCTGGAAGAAAAACGTTCAAATAATTATAATAATTATTATATTCCAGGTGCTATTAGATTATTTATTGAACTGTCTGATTATATGTCCAGCTTTTATGCATCACAGACCCAATTTAAAGACTTTTGTAACATCCCTGTATGTCAGAACCCGCTGAGGACCTGAAATACTGATCCCTCATCAGAGATAACAAGAACATGTCAAAATAAGACTCATGAAGAAAGACAATCATACGAAAACCATTTAAAGATAGACATGAAATAAAAGGTGGTGGACTGAGTTTTATCATTAAATGTTTATTGGTTGAATAATTTAATTAAAATGAAGCACCTGCTTTAAAACCTGACAGACTAGAACCCTTCTCATGGATTTCATGTGTCTGGGGCTCTTTCTGATCTCCACCTCACCATTTACACCAACCATCTGAAATGCTTCAGGCCCACATCGACGTCCGCCTCAGGGACCTCCTGGACCTGGATGTTCCCACCTGGACGGCAGAGCCTCTTCAGGGGGGCGCGAGTGAACGTGATGCTGCTGTCCAGGAACATCTAGTGGACTTCCAGAGCGACGATGAGGCTGTTTTCACACATCTGGCTGGGAAAACGTGGCTCAGATATGCTCAACGTCCTGTTCTCTAGGATGGCGGGCTGGAGCGGGCAGACAGGATTCCTTCGTGGTGCGGATGAGGTTCAGGTGAGTATCTTTGGAGCGAGATGGTACAGGTAAGGTTGGCTTAAACACAACAAGATCAGGATAAGGTGCGCGACTGGTTACCACGATGAGTAGTATAATCCAGCGATGACTGGAGGTCCGGGTGAGGTTTATATGGGGATGAGAATGATGACTTGATGTTCTCCAGCTGCGCCGTCCTAATAGCGGTGATGATTGGTGATCCAAATATGGTCAGCAGGAAGCAGGGAGTGGGAATGAGCAGCTGGCGGCAGGCCTTCAGCGCAGGGCTCACACTCACTTCTTACACACCTAGAAAAATAAAAACCACCTTTTCTGTTGTTTTTATCCCAGTAAAGCACACGCTTGACCAACAGCAGCGTTCTTATTGGCTGCTTTGTAATTATTTTTACATAGATGTTGTTTGTAAATAAGTTTTAATTAAAGTTTTAATCATCATATGTCTCAGCAGTGTATTCATTATTTCTGTTCTCACCACACAGGTTTTACTACAGGTTTTCATTGTGTGACAGAATAATCAACGTTAGGCCGGGTATGCTGGGAAGACACGGTGGGGGGCGGTGAAGGACCTGGATAACAGATAGGGGGGCGCTGGCTCCATCAAGGCTGAGAAGCACTGATTCAGGAGAAGCCACATACGCCCACGTCTTGCTGAAGCATGGGTTTTCTTTTAGTCCTGACATGCAGAGCTCTGAATGCAAAGACACCATGAATCATTCCAGGGTGAGCACACCTGTCCTTCGCCATACAGGTACATCCATGAGCAGTGGGCGTGGCTTGGAACGCTCTCCTTGTGTGGTCATGTCAGACGCCTCTGCAGCCTCCAACCGAGTTAAGAACTTTAAAAAGTACCGATTCAGCTAAAATATAACGATGCCAAGCACAGGCTGATGGGTGGAGGACACGTAGCACAGGCTGATGGGTGGAGGACACGTAGCGCAGGCTGATGGGTGGAGGACACGTAGCGCAGGCTGATGGGTGGAGGACACGTAGCGCAGGCTGACAGGTGGCGGACACGTAGCACAGGCTGACGGGTGGAGGACACGTAGCGCAGGCTGACGGGTGGAGGACACGAAGCGCAGGCTGACGGGTGGAGGACACGTAGCGCAGGCTGACGGGTGGAGGACACGTAGCGCAGGCTGACAGGTGGCGGACACGTAGCGCAGGCTGACGGGTGGAGGACACGTAGCGCAGGCTGACAGGTGGAGGAAATGTAGCCCAGGCTGATGGGTGAGGGAAACGTAGCGCAGGCTGACTGGTGGAGGACACGTAGCGCAGGCTGACAGGTGGAGGAAACGTAGCCCAGGCTGATGGGTGGAGGACACGTAGCGCAGGCTGACGGGTGAGGGAAACGTAGCGCAGGCTGACGGGTGGAGAAAACGTAGCGCAGGCTGACGGGTGGAGGACACGTAGCGCAGGGTGACGGTGGAGGACACGTAGCGCAGGGTGACGGGTGGAGGAAACATAGCGCAGGGTGACGGGTGGAGGAAACGTGGCGCAGGATGATGGGTGGAGGACATGTAGCGCAGGGTGACGGGTGGAGGAAACATAGCGCAGGGTGACAGGTGGAGGACACGTAGCGCAGGCTGATGGGTGGAGGACACGTAGCGCAGGCTGACGGGTGGAGGACACGAAGCGCAGGCTGACGGGTAGAGGACACGTAGCGCAGGCTGACGGGTGGAGGACACGTAGCGCAGGCTGACAGGTGGCGGACACGTAGCGCAGGCTGACGGGTGGAGGACACGTAGCGCAGGCTGACAGGTGGAGGAAACGTAGCCCAGGCTGATGGGTGAGGGAAACGTAGCGCAGGCTGACTGGTGGAGGACACGTAGCGCAGGCTGACAGGTGGAGGAAACGTAGCCCAGGCTGATGGGTGGAGGACACGTAGCGCAGGCTGACGGGTGAGGGAAACGTAGCGCAGGCTGACGGGTGGAGAAAACGTAGCGCAGGCTGACGGGTGGAGGACACGTAGCGCAGACTGACGAGTGGAGGAAACGTAGTGCAGGCTGACGGGTGGAGAAAACGTAGCGCAGGCTGACGGGTGGAGGACACGTAGCGCAGGGTGACGGTGGAGGACACGTAGCGCAGGGTGACGGGTGGAGGAAACATAGCGTAGGGTGACGGGTGGAGGAAACGTGGCGCAGGATGATGGGTGGAGGACATGTAGCGCAGGGTGACGGGTGGAGGAAACATAGCGCAGGGTGACAGGTGGAGGACACGTAGCGCAGGCTGATGGGTGGAGGACACGTAGCGCAGGCTGACGGGTGGAGGACACGAAGCGCAGGCTGACGGGTAGAGGACACGTAGCGCAGGCTGACGGGTGGAGGACACGTAGCGCAGGCTGACAGGTGGCGGACACGTAGCGCAGGCTGACGGGTGGAGGACACGTAGCGCAGGCTGACAGGTGGAGGAAACGTAGCCCAGGCTGATGGGTGAGGGAAACGTAGCGCAGGCTGACTGGTGGAGGACACGTAGCACAGGCTGATGGGTGGAGGAAACGTAGCCCAGGCTGATGGGTGGAGGACACGTAGCGCAGGCTGACGGGTGAGGGAAACGTAGCGCAGGCTGACGGGTGGAGAAAACGTAGCGCAGGCTGACGGGTGGAGGACACGTAGCGCAGACTGACGGGTGGAGGAAACGTAGTGCAGGCTGACGGGTGGAGAAAACGTAGCGCAGGCTGACGGGTGGAGAAAACGTAGCGCAGGCTGACGGGTGGAGGACACGTAGCGCAGGGTGATGGTGGAGGACACGTAGCGCAGGGTGACGGGTGGAGGAAACATAGCGCAGGGTGACGGGTGGAGGAAACGTGGCGCAGGATGATGGGTGGAGGACATGTAGCGCAGGCTGACGGGTGGAGAAAACGTAGCGCAGGCTGACGGGTGGAGGACACGTAGCGCAGACTGACGGGTGGAGGAAACGTAGTGCAGGCTGACGGGTGGAGAAAACGTAGCGCAGGCTGACGGGTGGAGAAAACGTAGCGCAGGCTGACGGGTGGAGGACACGTAGCGCAGGGTGACGGTGGAGGACACGTAGCGCAGGGTGACGGGTGGAGGAAACATAGCGCAGGGTGACGGGTGGAGGAAACGTGGCGCAGGATGATGGGTGGAGGACATGTAGCGCAGGGTGACGGGTGGAGGAAACATAGCGCAGGGTGACGGGTGGAGGAAACGTAGCGCAGGCTGACGGGTGGAGGATCAGAGATGATTAATGACAAATAAAGAATCTTGAATCTTTATCATTATTGATCATCAGTAATCATCTCCGACAGTTAATGATAATCGCTGATCATCATTAATCATCACTGATCAATTCTGATCATTGTTGATCATTTCTGATCAGTATTGATCAGCTGATCATCTGGATGAAAGTTCTCCGTTTTCTCTTTAATCATGTTATAATCAATACTTTCTACTTCCTGTGACATCATCATGTAAATATTTATTTACAGTAAACAGATTATTGATTATTGATCAGCAGCTGTGTGTCTGTGTTCAGCTGCTGACAGAATCCACCTGGACACTGATGACATCACTGTCTCTCTGCGCTGTGATTGGCTGCTGTGTCAGTAGGAGTTCAGCTGCTGCTGGACTTTCTGTCAGTCTACATGAGGATGAAGATGAAGCTGCTCCTCTTCCTCTGCTGTGTCCTCTGGGTCTCTGCGGACGGTAAGTTGGACAGGAAGCTGTTTACTGACATCAGAGACAAACAAACAAACAAACAAACAAATATCAGATCAATAATCAGCTTCTCTGTGTTGCAGTTCTACATGAGGACCTTGCTATCACTGGATGTTCAGATTCTGATGGAGAGAACATGTATACTCTGGATGGTGAAGAGAAGTGGTACGCTGACTTCAAACAGGGGAAAGGAATCGAACCTCAGCCTCCTTTTGTAGATCATATGAGCTACCCAGAAGGAACTTATGAAGAAGCTGTGGCTAATCAACAAGTCTGCAGAACAAACCTGAAAGTTGTTCAGAAAGCCATGAAGGACCTTCCTCTAGAAAACGGTAAAGTCACATCTTCATCTCCTTCTTCTTCATGTGTAGAAACTATCAGACAGTTTCCATGATGATTTTACAAAGTCTGGTTATATACTGGGTATGTACTGGGTAATACTGGGTATGTACTGGGTATGTACTAGGTTATACTGAGTATGTACTGAGTAATACTGGGTATGTACTGAGTATGTACTGAGTAATACTGGGTATGTACTGGGTTATACTGGGTAAGTACTGGGTTATACTGGGTATATAGTAGGTTATACATGGTATATACTGGGTATATACTGGGTTATACTGGGTATATACTGGGTTGTACAGGGTATATACTGTATTATACAGGGCTATACTGGGTATATACTGGGTTAAACTGGGTATATACTGTGTTATACTGGGTATTAACTGGGTTATACTGGGTATATACTGGATTATACTGGCTGTATACTGGCTAATACTGGGTACATACTGTGTTAAACTGGGTATATACTGTGTTATAGTAGGTTATACTGTGTATATACTGGCTTATACTGGGTATATACTGGCTTATACTGGGTATTTACTGGGTATACTGGGTTATACAGGGTTGTACAGGGTATATGCTGGGTTATACATGGTTATACTGGGTTATACAGGGTTATACTGGGTAAATACTGGGTTATACTGGGTATATAGTGGATTGTCCTGGGTATACACTGGGCATAAACTGAGTTATACAAGGTTATACTGGGTATATACTTGGTTATATTGGTTATTTGCTGGGTATATCCAGGGTTATCCAGGGTATATACTGGGTTATACTGGGTATACACTTGGTAATACAGGGTGTATACTGGGTATATACTGGGTTATACTGGGTATATACTAGGTTAAACTGGGTATATACTGGGTATTTACTGGGTTATACTGGGCATATACTGGGTAGTACAGGGTCTTTACTGGGTATATACGGGGTTATACAGGGGTTATACTGGGTAATACTGGGTTATACGGGGTTATACAGGGGTTATACTGGGTAATACTGGGTTATACGGGGTTATACAGGGTTATACTGGATTATACTGGGTTATACTGGGTAATACTGGGTTATACTGGATTATACTGGGTTATACTGGGTAATACTGGGTTATACTGGGGTTATACTGGGTAATACTGGGTTATACTGGATTATACTGGGTAATACTGGGTTATACTGGATTATACTGGGTTATACTGGGTAATACAGGGTTATACTGGGGTTATACTAGGTAATACTGGGTTATACTGGGGTTATACTAGATTATAGTGGGGTATACTGGGTTATACTGGATTATATTAGGTTATACTGGATTATATTGGGTTATACTGGGTTATACTAGATTATACTGGGTTATACTGGGTTATACTGGATTATACTGGGTTATACTGGGTTATATTGGGTTATACTGGATTATACTCGGTTATACTGGGTTATACGGGATTATACTGGATTATACTGGGTTATACTGGGTTATACTGGATTATACTGGGTATATACTGGGTAGTACAGGGTCTTTACTGGGTATATACGGGGTTATACAGGGGTTATACTGGGTAATACTGGGTTATACGGGGTTATAAAGGGTTATACTGGATTATACTGGGTTATGCTGGGTAATACTGGGTTATACTGGATTATACTGGGTTATACTGGGTAATACTGGGTTATACTGGGGTTATACTGGGTAATACTGGGTTATACTGGATTATACTGGGTAATACTGGGTTATACTGGATTATACTGGGTTATACTGGGTAATACTGGGTTATATTGGGGTTATACTGGGTAATACTGGGTTATACTGGGGTTATACTAGATTATACTAGGGTATACTGGGTTATACTGGATTATATTGGGTTATACTGGGTTATACTGGATTATACTGGGTTATACTGGGTTATACTGGATTATACTGGGTTATACTGGGTTATATTGGGTTATACTGGATTATACTCGGTTATACTGGGTTATACGGGATTATACTGGATTATACTGGGTTATACTGGGTTATACTGGATTATACTGGGTATATACTGGGTAGTACAGGGTGTTTACTGGGTATATACGGGGTTATACAGGGGTTATACTGGGTAATACTGGGTTATACGGGGTTATACAGGGTTATACTGGATTATACTGGGTTATGCTGGGTAATACTGGGTTATACTGGATTATACTGGGTTATACTGGGTAATACTGGGTTATACTGGGGTTATACTGGGTAATACTGGGTTATACTGGATTATACTGGGTAATACTGGGTTATACTGGATTATACTGGGTTATACTGGGTAATACTGGGTTATATTGGGGTTATACTGGGTAATACTGGGTTATACTGGGGTTATACTAGATTATACTGGGGTATACTGGGTTATACTGGATTATATTAGGTTATACTGGATTATATTGGGTTATACTGGGTTATACTGGATTATACTGGGTTATACTGGGTTATACTGGATTATACTGGGTTATACTGGGTTATATTGGGTTATACTGGATTATACTCGGTTATACTGGGTTATACGGGATTATACTGGATTATACTGGGTTATACTGGGTTATACTGGATTATACTGGGTTATACTGGGTAATACTGGGTTATACGGGGTTATACAGGGTTATACTGCATTATACTGGGTTATACTGGGTAATACTGGGTTATACTGGATTATACTGGGTTATACTGGGTAATACTGGGTTATACTGGGGTTATACTGGGTAATACTGGGTTATACTGGATTATACTGGGTAATACTGGGTTATACTGGATTATACTGGGTTATACTGGGTAATACTGGGTTATACTGGGGTTATACTGGGTAATACTGGGTTATACTGGGGTTATACTAGATTATACTGGGGTATACTGGGTTATACTGGATTATATTAGGTTATACTGGATTATATTGGGTTATACTAGGTTATACTGGATTATACTGGGTTATACTGGGTTATACTGGATTATACTGGGTTATACTGGGTTATATTGGGTTATACTGGATTATACTCGGTTATACTGGGTTATACGGGATTATACTGGATTACACTGGGTTATACTGGGTTATACTGGATTATACTGGGTTATACTGGGTTAAACTGGATTATACTGGATTATACTGGGTTATACTGGATTATACTTGGTTATACTGGATTATACTGGATTATACTGGGTTATACTGGGTTATACTGGGTTATACTGGATTATACTGGGTTATACTGGGTTATACTGGGTTATACTGGATTATACTAGGTTATACTGGATTATACTGGGTTATACTGGGTTATACTGGATTATACTGGGTTATACTGGGTTATACTGGATTATACTGGGTTATACTGGATTACACTGGATTATACTGGATTATACTGGGTTATACTGGATTATACTGGGTTATACTGGGTTATACTGGATTATACTGGGTTATACTGGATTATACTGGATTATACTGGGTTATACTGGATTATACTGGGTTACACTGGATTATACTGGGTTATACTGGGTTATATTGGGTTATATTGGGTTACACTGGGTTATACTGGGAAAAAACAGTATAATCCAATCAGCAGCAGGTTATTAGGAATTCTCCACCCTAACAGACCATATGGAGGATGGTGATCATCATAGACTGACATCAGTGTTTCTGTCGAGAAACGGGGAGACTAAAGATCGGGACTTAACAGATATAGATTGGTACTAAATAGATACAGATCAGGACTAAATAGATATAGATCTGGAATAAACTGATATAGATCAGGACTAAATAGATGTAGCTGGGATTACACCTAAATTTCCCAACTTGGGATGAATAAAGTACTTCTATCTATCTATCTATCTATCTATCTATCTATCTATCTATCTATCTATCTATCTATCTATCTATCTATCTATCTATCTATCTATCTATCTATCTATCTAAACTGATATAGATGAGGACTAAGCTGATATTGTTCAGGACTAAACAGATATAGATCAGGACCAAATGAATGTAGATCGGGACTAAATGGATATAGATCAGGACTAAACAGAAACACATCGGGGCTAAAGGGATATAGATCAGGACTAAACGGGTATAGATCGGTAAGAAATAGGTATAGATCAGGACTAAACGGGTATGATCTGGACCCTGTAGCCATGATCTGGATCATGTAGCCGTGATCTGGACCATGTAGCTGTGATCTAGATCATGTAGCCATGATTTGGACCATGTAGCTATGATCTGGACCATGTAGCTGGGATCTGGATCATGTAGCTATGATCTGGATCATGTAGCCATGATCTGGACCATGTAGCTATGATCTGGACCATGTAGCTATGATCTGGATCATGTAGCCATGATCTGGACCATGTAGCTATGATTTGGACCATGTAGCTATGATCTGGACCATGTAGCTATGATCTGGATCATGTAGCCATGATCTGGACCATGTAGCTATGATCTGGATCATGTAGCTATGATCTGAACCATGTAGCTATGATCTGGACCATATAGCTATGATCTGGATCATGTAGCCATGATCTGGACCATGTAGCTATGATCTGGACCATGTAGCCGTGATCTGGATCATGTAGCCATGATCTGGACCATGTAGCCATGATCTGGACCACGTAGCCATGATCTGGACCATGTAGATATGATCTGGATTATGTAGCCATGATCTGGACCAGGTAGCTATGATCTGGATCATGTAGCTATGATCTGGATTATGTAGCTATGATCTGGATTATGTAGCCATGATCTGGACCAGGTAGCTATGATCTGGATCATGTAGCTGTGATCTGGATCATGTAGCCATGATCTGGACCATGTAGCTGTGATCTGGACCATGTAGCTATGATCTGGACCATGTAGCCATGATCTAGATCATGTAGCCATGATCTGGACCGGGTAGCTATGATCTGGACCGGGTAGCTATGATCTGGACCATGTAGCCATGATCTGGATCATGTAGCTATGATCTGGACTGTGTAGCCGTGATATGGACCGTGTAGCTGTGATCTGGACCATGTAGCCATGATCTGGACCATGTAGCCATGATCTGGATCATGTAGCCGTGATCTGGATCATGTAGCTATGATCTGGACCATGTAGCCGTGATCTGGATCATGTAGCCGTGATCTGGATCATGTAGCTATGATCTGGACCATGTAGCCGTGATCTGGACCATGTAGCCGTGATCTGGATCATGTAGCTATGATCTGGACTATGTAGCCGTGATCTGGACCATGTAGCCGTGATCTGGATCATGTAGCTATGATCTGGACCATGTAGCCGTGATCTGGACCATGTAGCTATGATCTGGACCATGTAGCCATGATCTGGATCATGTAGCCATGATCTTGACCGGGTAGCTATGATCTGGACCATGTAGCTATGATCTAGATCATGTAGCTATGATCTGGACCATGTAGCTATGATCTGGACCATATAGCTATGATCTGGATCATGTAGCCATGATCTGGATCATGTAGCCATGATCTTGACCGGGTAGCTATGATCTGGACCGTGTAGCTGTGATCTGGATCATGTAGCTATGATCTGGACCATGTAGCTATGATCTGGACCATATAGCTATGATCTGGATCATGTAGCCATGATCTGGACCATGTAGCTATGATCTGGACCATGTAGCTGTGATCTGGATCATGTAGCTATGATCTGAACCATGTAGCCATGATCTGGACCATGTAGCTATGATCTGGATCATGTAGCCATGATCTGGACCATGTAGCTATGATCTGGACCATGTAGCTGTGATCTGGACCATGTAGATATGATCTGGACTGTTGAGGCAAAAAGTTACTCTGTCAAGGAATTAAGAGTCTGGTTCTGAAGTGAAAAATGATTACAAGTTTATTGAACACAGGATTAAAATACAAAGAATAGAATGAATAGGAAGAATAGAAAGAATAGAATTGCAATTCCTGAGAGACTGCTCAGAGGTCTGACAGCACAGAGATCTGAACAGAATCTGATAAGAAACACACATGCAGCATCTTTTAAGCAGAATGATCACGTCACAACACAGCATGAAATACAAACAAAGAGATTGTCTGTTCCTCACACAGGATTAGACACTTCAGCAAACCTAATGAGCTTTTTCAGTTTATTGAGCACGTAAGCAACCCCAGTGCCCGGCTGGGTCATCCTGAGGCGCCTGGCTGGTATCAGATAAGTCACACAGGTCAGAGCGAACTGTTCTAAAGAATGCATCCACATTTACGATAGCAACAGGCTACTCAGTATTAAACTCAATTACCAAGAACTTAAACAAGCTGTTTACTCTGAGAGGGATCAGTAGACATAATATAGTAAAGGGAATAATATGAAATTTCCACAACAATTCCCCTCTTTTGATCATAATGAAACCCATTTCATATTGATCACACCAGAAAAGAAAATTTCATAAGATTAAAGCATAAAAGAAAAAAACACAAAAATGCATCAAACAAGGAGAACCACCGAGGCAGAGATGCACAGTGGATAAAAATGAGAACCCCACAATCAGCTAGTGAACCCAAAACTCTTACGGTGTCATCAACCCGCTAATGAACACATAAAAACAAAGAAAAAAAACAATTGAAACAAAAAAACAATGGGAAGACAGAGGAAACAAAAAAAATAAAAAAACAGAAAACCCATAAAAGATAAAAGTAATAAAAGTAATGTATTTGTAGTAAAAAAAACCCTTAATGATTATATTCAACAATCAAATCAACTCCCCATTTCCCAATATACATACAGACAAAACATCAGAAGTTGAAAGTCACAAGGATTCGAGAAACTCCATCATAACTCTGAATGGGGAAATAAAACCCACCCTCAATTCAACACATGTGATTTCCAGCAAAAAACAACAAAAAAAAAACACATCAGAATACATATGAATGAGATGAAGAGCAAACTAAGATAACTAAACAGAGAACTATCCACACAATCTAAACTTCATCATCACTAGAAAAATCAAGCAGAAGACCAGTATCATCATAACAGATCCGGGGAGGGTAAGCGGGAGGAGAAACCAGGAAGTCTAAGGGGGTGTTAGAAAAATCGCCCTGAGCACTAACAAACATCTGGAGGGAATGACCAGGAAATGCAGATGTTATCATAACCTTGAGGCACCGGGGACGACAGTCACCACAAGCCAGCAGGTAATCAGAACAGCAAAAGTAGGGCCTAAGACTGCGAGCAAGATATGCCACCAGCCCCCTGACTGAAACCAAGACCATAATTTAGAAGAAAAATCAGAGCTATCCTGAGCCTCCATCCCAGATAACAGATCTCTAAGGTGACATGAACAGAAGACAGATTAGTAGACATATCAGGAATGAATGTACAACACTCGTCCCCTATAACCTTGCAGGTCCCCCCCCTTTCAGCTAAGAGAAAGTCCAGAGCCATCCTATTCTGCAGGGTCATGACCCGGAGGGCCTTTAACTCAGGTCCTTCAGCAGCAGACTGTTACACCCACGGTGTAAGAAAGAGGCTCCGCAGATCCTTCATCCCAACTGCTGTCAGACTCTACAACAATCTGTAACACCTGAACCAGGCTGTCATGTTGTAGTCTGTTTACACTGTTTACACAGTCACTTATACCGTCACCTTATTCTGTTATTGATTTTTTTTATGTTTATTGTGTTATATTTAACTCTTAAGTTTATCTATTTATTCTTTTCTTTTTTATCTTTCACTTTTTAATGCTGCTGTAATAAGTGAATTTCCCGTCCGTGGGATCAATAAAGTTTATCTAATCTAATGTAATCTAACACGTTGAACCCCTTAGTTTTAGAAAAGTGAGACTTTCTAACTCTACAGCTAATGCATCCATTTGAAAAGCATTGTTAACTGTACCATAGTGTGGAAAA
Source organism: Melanotaenia boesemani (assembly GCF_017639745.1). Lineage (NCBI taxonomy): Eukaryota > Metazoa > Chordata > Actinopteri > Atheriniformes > Melanotaeniidae > Melanotaenia > Melanotaenia boesemani. The sequence continues at coordinate 1,099,699 of NC_055686.1, read as the reverse complement.
AACACCCCCCAAGCACTGAGTTAGTGATGGAGATACGAGCCCTTGTAGTCATATGAGGAGGAGCGAGAACCCCTGAAAGATCTGACAACACACGGAGGTGAGGGATGAGATAAGATAGATAGCGTCTACCACACCAATTTCTAGGCAGATACAAAAAGGACTTTGAACTGCAACCCCAACCCACATTAGTTGGACAACTATAACCCTCAGGAGATGGAGATAGAAGAGATAGAAGATGGAGATAGAAGAGATAAAAGATGGAGATAGAAGAGTTAAATAGGGACAAACCAGGACAACTTAACATTACTCTCTCCTGCACACAACGTAAAATTAGGATCCTTACAGGGAGGTCTATCCAGCAGTAAAAAAAAAAACCCCACATGAAGCCAGGATGGTGTGATTACAGGTACTGTTTACACCTAAAAGCATATACACATCAAACCAAGGCATCTCAACACACAACGGGGCAGCCACTGCATGTACAGAACTAGAAGGCATCACAGACTTAGAAATCAGGTGATCAGTCTTGCTGGAGAAGTCTCTGTGAAACCTAATAGACTGAAATGAAAAATCATGCATCCATGGACAAAACTTCAGAAGCAAAGAAGCATTGAGAAAATGTGTACTGTTAGATTTACCCACTGATCTGGCAGCCAGGAAGGATAGCACCAGCTGCTCTCCAGTCGGTGTGGCATGAGGGATCAGAGAACACACGTAACATGTGCTATTAATCACTTTGGTTGTGGTCTGCTTAGCAAGTGCATACCACAAGTTGTCATGTTCGTCATGATGATTGATGACATGGCGTGGCAGTCTGTGTAACTCAGGACCTGAAAACGTACCAGGTGAAGGTGAAGGAGGAACAGGTGAAACTCCTGCTGTCAGGGCAGACAGCACGTATAGCAGCGAAAACAGTGCTGCTAAAACAAACAGAGGCAGACACCAACATCTGCACTGAAACACCACCAAATGTGCAGGTGGGAGACGGTGTTGACGCATCCAGGGCTCCATTCCTTTTTCCCACAGGGGAAATGAACTGCACACCTTTAGGCAGGAAAAAGGTGTGCAAGCAGCAAACAGGCAGATCAGTGGTGGGCTCAGGTCAGAAGGAGCCAGGAAAATCCAGTTGTGTTGCTAGGCTCACCCGTTCTGTCCGGGGCCACGACGTCCCGTTGCTAGGCTCACCCGCTCTGTCCGGGGCCACGACGTCCCGTTGCTAGGCTCACCCGCTCTGTCCGGGGCCACGACGTCCCGTTGCTAGGCTCCTTCTCAGGCTAAGGGCCAGGCGATACAGCTGCACCCTCGGGGGGGGGGGGCACCGGACGTGTCCCTGGACTCCGATGGAATGGGCACGAGCCTGGAAGGGGTCCACAGAACCGCTGGGACCCACAGTGCATCCTTTTGAGGTTCTTAGTCAGGACCCAGTCTCCGGGACGGATCGAATGGCGCACGGTTTCAGCAGGACGTGGAAACACGTCACAAACAAACTACAATCCAGCAATTCTGCATCAGTGTGTGAAACCCATTTCAGCTGGTTGTGGGAGAGCTGCTGATCCTGTGAAGCCTCAGAAAGCACAAGGAAATGGTTTCACAATAAATCAACACTAAATCCTCACCAATGACGATTCCAGGTTGGGCCGGCTCAGTTCCAAGACCAGGAGGCCTGCTAGAGAGAACCTGAAATGGACTGAGGTTCAACCTTGTCCGTTTACACATCCTCCTGCAGGTCAGGAGGAGGTAGAGAGCCGTCAGCATGCAAAGCAGAGGATGTGAAGGGAGGGGAACAGAGAGCAGAGGAGAGAGGGAGCGAGGAGGAGAAGAAGGGAGACATCAAGCGAGAGACGGCGGAGTGAGACAGACAGGAGTAACGGTGCCCGAGACACGTCCAAAACCAGCTTACCGTCCGGTTTTTAGAACGGTAACTGCGTCGCCATAGCAACCAGCATTAGGAGAGAAAGATGTGGACAAAACAAACTTTCTAAACCACATCAACATTCCCTCAAACCACAGGACAGTGTCATACATGCACATAACCAACATAAACACATCAGATATTTTTCATTACAACATCTGCTTGTTCCTGTAATCTAGAAAAACAAGTTATTATGAAATGACCAGACTATACGACTGGATCCTGAAGGCCACTGCTCCGGTATCACCCCTGTGAAAGCAGCATCATCAGCAGTATGATAAGATGAACTAAAACAGCACATGCACCCGTATCCATGGTGATAATATCCTTCCTGTAAAAGTTTATCCCAGAATGTCATAAGTGTCAAAATCATGTTTGATTTTTCTAAATGTACACACACATATTCAAAAGAGATTTAGTGTAGACGTCTTTTCCTGTAGATAGATCCACATCATCAGTCCTGCTTATCAGGAAAATAAAGGTGTTTCTGGTTAATAACATCAGAGTAGCAGCATTATGAAACACTGCAACCATCCCTGTGTGGAAGCAGAGCAGCATCCTGGAGAAAATCCTGCTGGAAGGAAAAGGTCGAGTAAAGTCCGTCAGTTCGTTCAGGTCAGTCAGAACTTCGTCAGTTACGTCACTCGTTCTGCAGAAAAGCCAAATCAGAGCAGGTAGATTTCCCCTGCATGTAGGAGGATCCATAAAGGCCATTATGGCATCGTTTTGGAAAGACATGAAGTCTGCTGGAGTTTTCTTAATCAATTTATTAAACTCTGAGATGATAAGGACATTAAATCAAGTTAAATTGCTTTTAATTATGTGTCCATCATCAGCCAAGTTTTTGCTCGAGCAGCTTTTTGCTTTTGTTCTTTTACAATTTCTTTATTTTATTTTCCAAGAGAATCAGTTTAAAACATCCATGGATATCAGATTATTATGAAATAGTTTGTATTTTCTCCAGGTACATCTCTGTATTAATTCTTACAGTGCACCTTCCCATGTTATTTCAAATAGCAACAACAACCCAAAAAAAACTATTTTATCTAATTTAACGTAGGTTTGTGGAGCTAGTTTTAAACTTTCCCTTCTTTTACTTTAACTAATTTCCATCTGGTTATTTGGTGACCGTTAAAAGAGGAGCTCCTCAACTTTACTTTAATTTTTTTTTATTCCCATTTATAAATCAACATTTTCTCAAAATGCCCGGGATTCATTTATTTGTTTTTAGACAGATTTCAGATCTTTAGTTTGCTTGGTTGAAATATAGATCAGGCCTTCAGTGTTTATTCTTTAAAGTAAAAATAGCACGTATTTTCCCTCTTTTATAGATGTTTGAGACCTTGATCTCAAAGAGCCATGTTATCCATTTTAACTTAGCAATGAATGATAGAGCAATACCAAAGAAAATGATTCCAGTATATGTGGATGTGGCTGCTAATAACCCCTAAATGCAGCATGTTATGGTTCACACATGAGACCACGGCTCAAAGTTATTATGCAGCCTTTTTAAGAGCAAAATAAAGCTGTTTCTGGTTTATTATAAATTATAGGTACCAAGATATTCAAAACCTTAACTTAACCCAACTGTGAGCAAAAATAAAATAATCGGGACCCAGAGACACACGAGCAGTTTTGGTGCGAATTACGCACACACTTAAAGTTGACAGGAAATCAGGGAAGTTGCAGTTCGCATCACCACACAGAACCAAGCAGGAAAACTGCTGTTCGGTATTTGGGGGCCTTTACACCTCTGGCAGAAAAAGGTTTTACTCACTCTCACTGCTTCAGCTGTAGGACTGAGAGAAACCATCTTATCAGATCCTGGGTCAGCGGTTAGACGGGGTAAAGGGGGTGTCCTTCAAGCTGGATTCGCAGCAGAAGAAAAACATCACTGCAGGTTCAAGAGGGAGAGAACTCCAGTCTTCGGCCTTCTCACACACACTCAACAACACGCTGACGTCATCAGTCACACACATCCATCACCCTGCAGCCACACAGACTCAGAGTCACACACATTTACACCAGCCGGCTCACATTCATGCATTACCCCTGTTTAACTCACATAGCTGTAGGGAGGAGCATGCGGGATGCGGAAGCAGGAAGCATCCCTTCTGTTCTTCTGTCAGACTGAGCACAGCTGCAGCCACGTGCTCATTCCACTTTACAGATGACACCTTTAAAGTTTCTGGAGAATGATTAAACCATTGTGTTTCAAATCTCTCATCAGGTTCCCGTGAGATGTTAGCAATGCACACACAGTTCTGAGCAGGGCTGGAGACAGAGGGGGAAAGATTTTTACCTCAGTCAGCTGCTGCAGAAAAAATTTGGCTCGGGAACTCCCAACAATAGCACACAGGATTTCCCAGGGGGTGTGTCCATGCTGTGATGACGGAGTCAGGGTTGGCCATAACTTTCACTCCATCAGGAGAAGATGTAAGACAAATGTTTAACCGACACATCAAATCTCGACCCAAAAAGGTTGACCGGACCAACTTCAGACAGCAGAAATAAATGTTTAAATTTACACCCCAAGAGTAAATTACACCCAAGGGGTGCGGTCAACCATTTCTTTCACGGTGGTCCCAGACGCAGAGATTGAATGCACAAAATTACCAGACATCTTAAGCGGCACAGGAAACTCAGAAGCCCTCAACTGATCTAGTTGCACCAGAGTCTACCATGAATTCAACGGTCTTACCCGACACCTCGACTTGTAGGTTTGGGAAAATCTTGTAGGCCTCAGCCGTTAAATGCGTATTTTCGCTGCTATACGTCTTCGTCGGTATGCATCTGCTTTCGAGCACAGAGATAAGCATGGTTAATTTTTGTCAAAGTCAGAGGAAACAGCAAGCGTCTCTTCATTGCAACAGAGCGAGGGAAAACTGCACGTGTTCATCAGTGTTGTGACCTTCAGCGGGTGTGTGTGGTGTGTGTGTGTGTGGGAGCTGGGTGTGTGTGTTGTGTTATCTGTAGTTTGTTTTACATTGGGTGTCTGTGTGCTTGCAGCAGAGCAGGAGGAAAAGGAGAGGAGAGCTTTCATTTACTGGGTCAAAACTTTGTGTGTGTAAGTTACGTCACCCAGAGATGTGGAGCGTCCCCCGTGATCCATCCTTGGCTGCCATACCCCCCCCAGTCAATCTGAAGGGGCACGTTGCCGGCCCCCGTTTTGCAGGCGACGCGGACACTCAGCCTTCCAGTGTCCCAGCTGTCCGCAGATATGACATGCGTCGTGATGGCGGCCACGTCCTCGAGAACCACGCCCACGTCCACGTGGGAAGTCACGCCGTCTGGCCCCGTTTGAGTTTGGACCAGACAGAGCTGAATACATTGTCATAGCAGCCAGGTGCAGCTCTTTGTCCCCCCTCAGCAGCTCCAGCAGCAGAAAAGAGGAAACTCATCAGCAAACTTTGGCCCAGAGGTCAAAGGGGCAATGGGGTCGCAATCTTCAGCGACCTCGGTCTCCGTCCATGTTCGGAAGACCAGAATGGGTCCCAGTCGGACCAGCCACTGAGTGAGTGGTGGAATCAGAGTTCAGGCCATCTTTCCTCAGGGTCACAATGGAGGTTCTGCTGCTTTTGTGAGGGGCTTTGGACTTTTTCTTTTCCTCTGTGGTCTGCGGATCGGGCTGTGGTTCGGCCTTGGGCAGGTGGCGGGACTGGCCTCCGAATGGAGGCGTGGGTTCGATCCCACTTCTGACACCAGGTTGTTGAGGCAAAAAGTTACTCTGTCAAGGAATTAAGAGTCTGGTTCTGAAGTGAAAAATGATTACAAGTTTATTGAACACAGGATTAAAATACAAAGAATAGAATGAATAGGAAGAATAGAAAGAATAGAATTGCAATTCCTGAGAGACTGTTCAGAGGTCTGACAGCACAGAGATCTGAACAGAATCTGATAAGAAACACACATGCAGCATCTTTTAAGCAGAATGATCACGTCACAGCACAGCATGAAATACAAACAAAGAGATTGTCTGTTCCTCACACAGGATTAGACACTTCAGCAAACCTAATGAGCTTTTTCAGTTTATTGAGCACGTAAGCAACCCCAGTGCCCGGCTGGGTCATCCTGAGGCGCCTGGCTGGTATCAGATAAGTCACACAGGTCAGAGCGAACTGTTCTAAAGAATGCATCCACATTTACGATAGCAACAGGCTACTCAGTATTAAACTCAATTACCAAGAACTTAAACAAGCTGTTTACTCTGAGAGGGATCAGTAGACATAATATAGTAAAGGGAATAATATGAAATTTCCACAACAGGACCATGTAGCTATGATCTGGATTATGTAGCCATGATCTGGACCGGGTAGCCATGATCTGGACCGGGTCGCTATGATCTGGACCGGGTAGCTATGATCTGGACCATGTAGCCATGATCTGGATCATGTAGCCATGATCTGGACCGTGTAGCCGTGATATGGACCGTGTAGCTGTGATCTGGACCATGTAGCCATGATCTGGACCGGGTAGCTATGATCTGGACCATGTAGCCATGATCTGGATCATGTAGCTATGATCTGGATCATGTAGCTATGATCTGGACCATGTAGCTATGATCTGAACCATGTAGCCATGATCTGGATCATGTAGCTATGATCTGGACCGTGTAGCCGTGATATGGACCTTGTAGCTGTGATCTGGACCATGTAGCCATGATCTGGATCATGTAGCTATGATCTGGACCGTGTAGCCGTGATATGGACCGTGTAGCTGTGATCTGGACCATGTAGCCATGATCTGGATCATGTAGCTATGATCTGGACCATGTATCCATGCTCTGGATCATGTAGCTATGATCTGGACCATGTAGCCATGCTCTGGATCATGTAGCTATGATCTGGACCATGTAGCCATGATCTGGATCATGTAGCTATGATCTGGACCGTGTAGCCGTGATATGGACCATGTAGCTGTGATCTGGATCATGTAGCCATGATCTGGACCGGGTAGCTATGATCTGGACCATGTAGCCATGATCTGGATCATGTAGCTATGATCTGGACCATGTAGCCATGATCTGGATCATGTAACCATGATCTTGACCGGGTAGCTATGATCTGGACCATGTAGCCATGATCTAGATCATGTAGCTATGATCTGGACCGTGTAGCTGTGATCTGGACCATGTAGCCATGATCTGGACCGGGTAGCTATGATCTGGATCATGTATCCATGCTCTGGATCATGTAGCTATGATCTGGACCATGTAGCTATGATCTGGATCATGTAACTATGATTTGGATCATGTAGCTATGATCTGGACCATGTAGCCAGGGAGCTGGCCACCATCTCTCCACTCTGATAGAGTTGCATTTGGGAAATTTAGAACCAGTTCCTCAAGGAACCAGGTTTCTATCTCCATCCATAATCCCTCCTCTTGTTGTGGGTGGACTCTTAGAACATTGTCTGCTTGTTCATACAAGATCACGCCATCTCTTTCTTCTGATGATGTTTAGACGGTCCTGCATGATTTTATTTGTTCTTTTAGATCATTGCAGCTCTCTCTAAAGGTATAAACCAGTCTAACCCAGTCTTACCTAAACCGCCTCCAGGTCCAGACTTCAGCTGCTGGTCCTTTACCAGGCACACGTGAGCACCCTGATGCTTGCTTCTGTTCTCTGGCTGCCCATCAAGTTGAGGAGTGATTGTAGTTGTTGGTGTTTCTGGATGTTTCTCAGCGCGCTGGCCAACAGTTCCTGTTTAAAACGAGCTTCATGAATAAAACTGCTCGTCTACACCGTTATTATTTAGTTAGTGTGTGGGGGTCTATGTTCATGTAGTTTGTATGTAAAAGTGTGTTATTAGGTGTGTGTGTTTCTGGATGTTTCTCAGCGCGCTGGCCAACAGTTCCTGTTTAAAACGAGCTTCATGAATAAAACTGCCCGTCTACACCGTTATTATTTAGTTAGTGTACGGGGGTCTATGTTCATGTAGTTTGTATGTAAAAGTGTGTTATTAGGTGTGTGTGTTTCTGGATGTTTCTCAGCGCGCTGGCCAACAGTTCCTGTTTAAAACGAGCTTCATGAATAAAACTGCCCGTCTACACCGTTATTATTTAGTTAGTGTACGGGGGTCTATGTTCATGTAGTTTGTATGTAAAAGTGTGTTATTAGGTGTGTGTGTTTCTGGATGTTTCTCAGCGCGCTGGCCAACAGTTCCTGTTTTAAACGAGCTTCATGAATAAAACTGCCCGTCTACACCGTTATTATTTAGTTAGTGTACGGGGGTCTATGTTCATGTAGTTTGTATGTAAAAGTGTGTTATTAGGTGTGTGTGAGAGATTTGATTTGTTTTGTGATAAACCTGGGTGTGTGACTGTGTTTTATATGAGGTCCAGGTCTCTGTTTTACTACAGTGTTTCTTACTTTGTGCTGCTGTTATGCATGAAGTGCTTTATAAATAAAGTTTGATAAAAAGAATCAGGATTTCTTGCTCAGTGATCCTGTTGATGTTTCTATTTAAAAAGGTAAATATGAGAGAATTTATTAGATTTGTTTTTCAATCTTACGGTCATCTTCCTGCTTCAGGATTTTCAGGTAACAGGTGAGTTCAGAGTTCCTGTGAAGAAGGAAAAACCTTGAAGTTCATGAGAATGAACCTCCTGACTGACCACATGAACAGGGTTAAAGAGTTCGAAGGGTTAATGATAATTAGTTAAAGGCTTTTAGAACTTGTTCCTCAGTGGTTGAAATACTAACAATGCAGTAATATCCCAATAAATCAGTTCAGGAGATCTCCTGTACTAAATATCCCTGTATAAAAACCATAAATCAGCTTTTTATTAATCCTTAACCTGAAGCTGGATTTTCTTTCTCCTCAGATCCTCCATCCAGCATGATGATCTACAGCAGAGACTATGTGGACCTTGGAGAGAAGAACTCTCTGATCTGCCATGTTTCTGGTTTCTATCCGGCTCCGGTCAACGTCTCCTGGACCAAGAACGGAGAGAAGGTGACTGAAGGAACCAGCATCAACGTTCCCTTCCCCAACAAAGATTCTTCCTTCACCCAGATCTCCAGACTGGACTTCATCCCAAAGCAGGGAGACATCTACAGCTGTTCAGTGGAACATCTGGCCCTGACCCAGCCACTGACCAGGATCTGGGGTAAGAAGCTTTATTTAAACTCTGAACCGACACAGTACACACGGAAACTGAGGAAAACTGTCTCCAGGAGGAGGTCCCAGTCTCTGTTTTCCGTCTCCGGGAGGAGGTTCATGTCTCTGTTTTCTGTCTCCGGGAGGAGGTTCCCATCTTCATTATCAAACCGAATCAAATCAAATTTTATTTATAGAGCACTTTTCATGCAGAAAGCAACACAAAGTGATGGACATATTAAAAACAAAATTTAAAAGCCTTCCCACATCAAAGATCAGGACAAGAAATAAAACGGCACAAACTCACATAGAAACCATGTCCATCCCCCCATGTGCCCAGAACCCGTTCTGTACCAGCATGAACTCCCATCACTAATAACTGTCTCCGACCTGAATGTAAGTCTAAATATTAATAAAATGAAAACATCTGGCAGAGGGCGCCACCACAGGAACCACACAGGTCAAGGCAGGCCCGGGGTCCACACCACAGCCACAGGGCTGCAGTGCAGGACCCCCAGCCACCCAGACAAGGGCAGTTACCATGGCAACAACAATGCAGACAGCAGACAGAGCCACCGGTGTGAAGGATCCCCAGGAGGAAACACTGGCGTTAAACAGTAAAAATAAGATATAATAAACATAGAAACAATAAGAACAGATAGGAGCGACAAGATAAAAATGAGTTCAGGAAAAATAAAATAAAAAAATAAAATAAAGGCTTTTATAAAAACTGTACTTGGGTAAAAAATAAAAGAATAAACAGTAAAACAATAAAACAGAAAGCCACAGGAACAGGTGGTAAAAATAATAGACGAATATAAAAAGAAAGGTTTTGATCCTTTTTTAAAAAAAAACATGGACAGACTCTGCAGCCCTGAGGTTCTCTGGTAGGCCGGTCCAGTCCAGGACCTGGTGGACCGAGGCCTCACCAGAAGTCTTGGTTCTGACTTTGGGAACAACCAAGAGGCCAGTACCAGAAGACCTCAGGGTCTAAAAGCAGGTCTGATAAATAAGAAGGCCCAAGACCAATAAGACATTCATAAATAACTAAAAGAACCTTGAAATCAGTCCTGAAATGCACGGGGAGCCAACGCAGCGATTTAAAAACTGGTGTGATGTGTTCCTCTGGTCCTCGTCAGAACTCTGCTGCTGAGTTCTGGAGCAGCTGCAGGTTCGAAATAGACTTTTGGTGAAGACCAGAGAGCAGGGCGTTACAGTAATCTAATCTAGAAATGAAAGCATCAGCACGTCGCTGCTGGCAGAGAGAGAAAAGAGCGATTCTGGTGATGTTTTTAAGATAATAAAATCCAGCTCAGAGTTAAAAAGGACACCCAGATTTCTCCCACACTGAGAATATTTAAAGTTTGTAATTGTGGTAAAATCTCTCTAATTAAAACTTCACTTTTGTCCTGGTTGAGCTGTAAGAAGTTCTCTGCCTCCCAAGACTTAATATCTAAGGCTACGTTCACACTGCAGGCTGAAGTGAACCAAACCCGATTCTCTTGTCCCAATGCGACCTGTCTGAACAACAGTCGGAACAACACAGATCCAGTTTTTTTTAAATGGGACCCAGGCCACTTGGATATGTGGTCCTAAATCCGATACGTCTCTGATCTTTAGCCATGCGACTTCAGTCTGAACGGCCAGTTCGCATTAATCCAACCTACACGTCATACATGACATAGTTTATAAACTCTTATCTGTAAAGGATCACATGACTCTCTACCTGTGCTGGCTGCGACTGCGTACCCACGGTTCTCTGTACAGACGTTGCTGCCACGTTGCCATGGCCACAAATCTGGCTCTCCTCTAATCTCCTCCTAAAACGATGCCACTGAAAATATGCTGGCTACGGTTGGACAACAACTTTAAAACAGCAACATACGCTCTGCTGCTACCTCCAATACAAAGACGTCACACGCACGCTCGCTGTCGTGTCGTCTTCTGCGCATGCAGGACACTTTCGGTGCACATAAAGTTCATACAGGAGATTACATACAAGTCACATTTAATTGGAAATGTGAACGGACTCTCCAAAAAATCAGATTTCACAAAAAATGATGCCCTGCAGTGTGAACCTAGCCTAAAATACAGTTTAAAAGAACGTTAACTGGTTCCAGGTCATTAGGAAACACGCCGATGTAAAGCTGTGTATCATCAGCATAGCTGTGGACTCAATGCCGTATCTCCTGATGACGTCTCCAGGAGGAGGTTCATGTCTCTGTTGTCCATCTCCAGGAGGAGGTTCATGTCTCTGTTTTGTGTCTCCAGGAGGAGGTTAAAGTCTCTGTTTTCTGTCTCCAGGAGGAGGTTAAAGTCTATGTTTTCCGTATCCAGGAGGAGGTTCATGTCTCTGTTTTCTGTCTCCAGGAGGAGGTTAAAGTCTATGTTTTCCGTATCCAGGAGGAGGTTTATGTCTCTGTTTTCTGTCTCCAGGTGGAGGTTCACGTCTCTGTTTTGTGTCTCCAGGAGGAGGTTCACGTCTCTGTTTTCCGTCTCCAGGAGGAGGTTTATGTCTCTGTTTTGTGTCTCCAGGAGGAGGTTTATGTCTCTGTTTTGTGTCTCCAGGAGGAGGTTCATGTCTCTGTTTTCTTTCTCCAGGAGGAGGTTTATGTCTCTGTTTTGTGTCTCCAGGAGGAGGTTCATGTCTCTGTTTTCTTTCTCCAGGAGGAGGTTCATGTCTCTGTTTTGTGTCTCCAGGAGGAGGTTCACGTTTCTGTTTTCTGTCTCCAGGAGGAGGTTCATGTCTCTGTTTTGTGTCTCCAGGAGGAGGTTCACGTCTCTGTTTTGTGTCTCCAGGAGGAGGTTCATGTCTCTGTTTTGTGTCTCCAGGAGGAGGTTCATGTCTCTGTTTTGTGTCTCCAGGAGGAGGTTCACGTTTCTGTTTTCTGTCTCCAGGAGGAGGTTCATGTCTCTGTTTTCCGTCTCCAGGAGGAGGTTCATGTCTCTGTTTTGTGTCTCCAGGAGGAGGTTCATGTCTCTGTTTTGTGTCTCCAGGAGGAGGTTCATGTCTCTGTTTTGTGTCTCCAGGAGGAGGTTCACGTTTCTGTTTTCTGTCTCCAGGAGGAGGTTCACGTTTCTGTTTTCTGTCTCCAGGAGGAGGTTCATGTCTCTGTTTTCCGTCTCCAGGAGGAGGTTCATGTCTCTGTTTTGTGTCTCCAGGAGGAGGTTCACGTCTCTGTTTTCTGTCTCCAGGAGGAGGTTCATGTCTCTGTTTTGTGTCTCCAGGAGGAGGTTCATGTCTCTGTTTTCTGTCTCCAGGAGGAGGTTCACGTCTCTGTTTTCCGTCTCCAGGAGGAGGTTAAAGTCTATGTTTTCTGTCTTCAGGAGGAGGTTCACGTCTCTGTTTTGTGTCTCCAGGAGGAGGTTCACGTTTCTGTTTTCTGTCTCCAGGAGGAGGTTCATGTCTCTGTTTTGTGTCTCCAGGAGGAGGTTCATGTCTCTGTTTTCTTTCTCCAGGAGGAGGTTCACGTCTCTGTTTTCTGTCTCCAGGAGGAGGTTCAGGTCTCTGTTTTGTGTCTCCAGGAGGAGGTTCATGTCTCTGTTTTCCGTCTCCAGGAGGAGGTTCACGTCTCTGTTTTCCGTCTCCAGGAGGAGGTTCATGTCTCTGTTTTGTGTCTCCAGGAGGAGGTTCATGTCTCTGTTTTCCGTGTCCCGGAGGAGGTTCATGTCTCTGTTTTCTGTCTCCAGGAGGAGGTTCATGTCTCTGTTTTGTGTCTCCAGGAGGAGGTTCATGTCTCTGTTTTCTGTCTCCAGGAGGAGGTTCACGTCTCTGTTTTCTGTCTCCAGGAGGAGGTTTATGTCTCTGTTTTCTGTCTCCAGGTGGAGGTTCACGTCTCTGTTTTGTGTCTCCAGGAGGAGGTTCACGTCTCTGTTTTCCGTCTCCAGGAGGAGGTTTATGTCTCTGTTTTGTGTCTCCAGGAGGAGGTTTATGTCTCTGTTTTGTGTCTCCAGGAGGAGGTTCATGTCTCTGTTTTCTTTCTCCAGGAGGAGGTTTATGTCTCTGTTTTGTGTCTCCAGGAGGAGGTTCATGTCTCTGTTTTCTTTCTCCAGGAGGAGGTTCATGTCTCTGTTTTGTGTCTCCAGGAGGAGGTTCACGTTTCTGTTTTCTGTCTCCAGGAGGAGGTTCATGTCTCTGTTTTGTGTCTCCAGGAGGAGGTTCATGTCTCTGTTTTGTGTCTCCAGGAGGAGGTTCACGTCTCTGTTTTGTGTCTCCAGGAGGAGGTTCATGTCTCTGTTTTGTGTCTCCAGGAGGAGGTTCACGTTTCTGTTTTCTGTCTCCAGGAGGAGGTTCATGTCTCTGTTTTCCGTCTCCAGGAGGAGGTTCATGTCTCTGTTTTGTGTCTCCAGGAGGAGGTTCATGTCTCTGTTTTGTGTCTCCAGGAGGAGGTTCATGTCTCTGTTTTCTTTCTCCAGGAGGAGGTTCACGTCTCTGTTTTCTGTCTCCAGGAGGAGGTTCAGGTCTCTGTTTTGTGTCTCCAGGAGGAGGTTCATGTCTCTGTTTTCCGTCTCCAGGAGGAGGTTCACGTCTCTGTTTTCCGTCTCCAGGAGGAGGTTCATGTCTCTGTTTTGTGTCTCCAGGAGGAGGTTCATGTCTCTGTTTTCCGTGTCCCGGAGGAGGTTCATGTCTCTGTTTTCTGTCTCCAGGAGGAGGTTCATGTCTCTGTTTTGTGTCTCCAGGAGGAGGTTCATGTCTCTGTTTTCTGTCTCCAGGAGGAGGTTCACGTCTCTGTTTTCTGTCTCCAGGAGGAGGTTTATGTCTCTGTTTTCTGTCTCCAGGTGGAGGTTCACGTCTCTGTTTTGTGTCTCCAGGAGGAGGTTCACGTCTCTGTTTTCCGTCTCCAGGAGGAGGTTTATGTCTCTGTTTTGTGTCTCCAGGAGGGGGTTCATGTCTCTGTTTTCCGTGTCCCGGAGGAGGTTCATGTCTCTGTTTTCTGTCTCCAGGAGGAGGTTCATGTCTCTGTTTTGTGTCTCCAGGAGGAGGTTCATGTCTCTGTTTTCTGTCTCCAGGAGGAGGTTCACGTCTCTGTTTTCTGTCTCCAGGAGGAGGTTTATGTCTCTGTTTTCTGTCTCCAGGAGGAGGTTTATGTCTCTGTTTTGTGTCTCCAGGAGGAGGTTCATGTCTCTGTTTTCTTTCTCCAGGAGGAGGTTTATGTCTCTGTTTTGTGTCTCCAGGAGGGGGTTCATGTCTCTGTTTTCTTTCTCCAGGAGGAGGTTCATGTCTCTGTTTTGTGTCTCCAGGAGGAGGTTCACGTTTCTGTTTTCTGTCTCCAGGAGGAGGTTCATGTCTCTGTTTTGTGTCTCCAGGAGGAGGTTCATGTCTCTGTTTTGTGTCTCCAGGAGGAGGTTCATGTCTCTGTTTTGTGTCTCCAGGAGGAGGTTCATGTCTCTGTTTTGTGTCTCCAGGAGGAGGTTCACGTTTCTGTTTTCTGTCTCCAGGAGGAGGTTCATGTCTCTGTTTTCCGTCTCCAGGAGGAGGTTCATGTCTCTGTTTTGTGTCTCCAGGAGGAGGTTCATGTCTCTGTTTTGTGTCTCCAGGAGGAGGTTCATGTCTCTGTTTTGTGTCTCCAGGAGGAGGTTCACGTTTCTGTTTTCTGTCTCCAGGAGGAGGTTCACGTTTCTGTTTTCTGTCTCCAGGAGGAGGTTCATGTCTCTGTTTTCCGTCTCCAGGAGGAGGTTCATGTCTCTGTTTTGTGTCTCCAGGAGGAGGTTCACGTCTCTGTTTTCTGTCTCCAGGAGGAGGTTCATGTCTCTGTTTTGTGTCTCCAGGAGGAGGTTCATGTCTCTGTTTTCTGTCTGCAGAGGTGGAGGCGACTAAACCCGGTATAGGACCAACAGTTTTCTGTGGACTGGGTCTGACTGTTGGAGTCGTCGGGGTTGCAGCTGGAACTTACTTCTTCATCAAAGCAATCAAGCGCAGCTGATTGGCCGGAGCTGATGATGTCATCTATAATTCTGTATATAAATCCCAGCTTCAGTTTAATCAGTTATTTCTTGAGAACATGAACTTTATTAGTGTCGTCATTAATACGACATAAAGACAGAAATGAACATTTTCTATTGTAATTAGTCCTGATTTATTAACACTGAAAGCTGTCTTCACATTTCACATGAAGCAGATGTTTTTATCCTCTTCCTCCTGTAAAATACTTCTTAAGAAATAAAACTGATAGAAACAGTTTCTACTGTCTTAGTTTAACTTATTGTCTTTAATAAAGTGATTTTCATCCTGGTTTTATTAAATTCCCTCTGGAACCTGCATCTACGTTTAATTACATAGAATATTGTTTACACACAGTTCAGAACATTTACATGCATGTTAGAGTCAAAATGTTTCTGCAAACACTCGATTATCATGTTAAAGAGTTTTCAATTTTACGATTATGTACATACCAAACAGAAGTCATAGAAACAACGAAGTCTTAGAAAACATCCTTATTTGTCTCCTCAGGGGAAATTAATGACAAGGAATAAAGATAAAGAGTTGAGACTCAGAATCTACCATATAAACTATGATATATGAGACAACCTGCGTTCCAGCAGCAGGCCAACGAAAAACCACAAGCAGTGAAGTAAAAAGTCAGATGGAGATGGATGTAAAGAGCAGGTGCTGCTGGAGGAACGTGGACCTGAAAGCAGACGAGGAAGTTTAACCGACTTTAATAAAGATGTAAACGTCCAGATGGTGGGTTCCAGCTTAGAGCTGTAGTCCACATCTTTCCACCAGGAAACAGGTGAGTTGTCGGCAGGTGGAGCAGGCAAACTGGTAAACGGGTAACCTCCATCAGGTTCATTCGCTCCTCCTGAGCCTCCCTGATTGCTCCTCACCTGTTCTCAGCCCAGACTCTCCTTCCCTGCCGGACTACCGACAGCCTTGTGCCAGGTTCAGACCCAGCGTTTGTTTTCTATCTTCCAGTTTTCTTACCTACCAAACCACGTCCCAGGATTACCCGGACCTCACCTTGCCAACCCAGGTCTGATCTATGACCACTGATTCTCACCTACCCACGTGGATGAGTGTCCTGACCTCTGCCCGTTCTCTGGACCACGCACCTGGTTATCGGACTTATGAGTGTTTTCAGATCCCAGAACTAAGCTGTCCTGCAGTGTGCTTCCGTCCCACGAGACCAGACTGCCTTCCCAGGATCTGATTACCAACCACCGTCCTCTCATTCCTCACAATGAACCCGCCTCTGGTTAAACGCTGACTCTTCTATGGATGAATTTCTGGATCATCATCACAGTTTCACAAACATTTCCACGTTTAGTTTGTTCCAGATTTTATCATTTCTAAATTTAGTATTTCTGTTAAATACAGTTTTTAATGCTGGTGGAACTATATAATATATACTATATAATATTACAATTATTAGTCTTTATAAGGAAAAACAGAGTTTAGGATGCACATAAAACCTTTAATCTTAGAAAAACTCTTATCAGTCCAGACATTGACCACACGGGTGAACGCAGCTGTAGCTGCAGCGTTATTCTAACTTTTGGGAATTAAAAACTTAAAAAAGGAGCAGCAAACTGGAACGTCTGTGGTTTTAAAATCCACGATGCTGGATACACCACATCCACCTTAAAACACACCTGGAGAGGTTAGTCACTGTCATATGAAGCTAATGTTAGCATCAACGTTAGCAACTAGCTTAGAGCCATAGCCGTGTAAACGTTAGCTTGTTGCTTTGTTTGAACTAAATTCATGTGAACTCATCAGATTAGCTCCTCTGGATGTGTTCAGAAGAATCAGCTGTAACTTTGCTACGATAACGCTGAACTGGGACCAAACTGGGACCAGACCCGCTGTAAACTACGTCTTTTACTGGGTCTGTTTATTAGAAAAATCCTGCTTTCTGAATTAGGAATGCAGGAAATATTTCTTGTGTCTTCAGGTATTCGATCTAAATGATTTAAAACACTGAGTTATTTTTTTTAATTAAAATTTAAAAGTTTAAAAGGAATATTTTCTGTATGAACCAGATTTATTTCAAGCCTATAAAAAGATATGAAGGTCGGTGGACTGGTGCAGGATCACTAACTGTGGAGCCTCCTGTCCTGCAGATTTTACATGTTTACCTGCTGCAATACACCCGAGTCACATTATAAGTGGATCATTAAAAGGCTTGTGCAGAACTTTAAAAGTTGTGATGTGGATCCGCTGTGACCTCTACCAGAACCAGAACCGTCTGTAAACGGGACTCTAGTCCTGGTCCACGGTTCCAGCCTCCAGCCAGGTTCTTCTACCCGGTAACAGCTGATGCTGCGGTCACGTGACCCTCCTCCGGGTTTTCCTGCAGCTCTCAGTCAGACTGGATCAGTTTGTCTGCTGGACTCAGAGAGATGGCTTCATCCTTCCTCTGCCTCACCCTCCTCTTCATCACCATCTACTCAGCAGGTAGGATCAATACTCACTGATCACTGATCAATACACACACCGTTCCATTCCTCTGTACAGCAGCTGGAGGAAACCTGATCAATACACACACCGTTCCATTCCTCTGTACAGCAGCTGGAGGAAACCTGATCAATACTCTGATCAATGTGCTGGAGATGTTTGTTTTCTTTTGTAATTAAAGTCTTTATTAGATTTTGACTCTGCTGAACATTAGTCCAGGATGGACGTCCTACTGTCCCGTGTTGTAGACATAAGAGCAAAACTGTCCCGTCTCTCTGTCACAGCCTCGTTTTACGGTTTAATCTTCCCAACATTTTCTCCCACGCTGCATTTTCAGTCATTTTCTCTCCACGTCTTCAGAGTCGGGAGCTGTGGTTCTTTCTAAGGCAGCAGAAGTCACACATCCAGTGTTCCCCCTCTAAAAGCTGCCTTATCCAGCTGTGGTACCTCAGATCTGTAGCTTACACTTCATCCAACACAGGTCATCTTTACTAGAGCTCATTCCATGAAGTCTAGATGGAGTAAAATAATACCCACTGGATAAATTTACCTTTAGCTTCACTAATATTTTCTTCAAACGTGCAGCCTGGGCAGCCGAGTCTCTTTCCCATTATATTTTAACATTGTTGCTCACTTTGTTCTTAACCCACGGACAAGTATTGTACCCCTTTGAAGCCTTGTTAGTAATGCTGGTAATGATAAGAACTCTCTTTAGAGAGCTTTACTTTGCCTTCCAAACAGTTTCTAATTTGCAAACATTTTTAAAAATGATTGCGTCCCTCCAGGTTAAACTTTTCTCTAAGTGCATTAAATGACATGAATGTGTCCTCTCATAAAAATCACCAATCGTCCACGTCCCTGTTTTTAGCCACCGCAGCCAGTAAATCATCTGTCTGCTTATCTTAAGTTTCAGATTGTGTATTATGGATGCGTACCTTTAGAAAAATGTGGAAATGTCACACTTCTTATGAACCTCCTGCTTTACCACCCTGGAGAAGTTTAAAAAACCCGTCAGATTAATCCGGGTTTACGGCTGTCAGATTAATCCGGGGTTTACGCCAGTCAGATTAATCCGGGGTTTACGGCCGTCAGATTAATCCGGGGTTTACGCCAGTCAGATTAATCCGGGGTTTACGCCAGTCAGATTAATCCGGGGTTTACGGCCGTCAGATTAATCCGGGGTTTACGCCAGTCAGATTAATCCGGGATTTACGTCCGTCAGATTAATCCGGGGTTTACGACCGTCAGATTAATCCGGTGTTTACGCCAGTCAGATTAATCCGGGGTTTACGGCCGTCAGATTAATCCGGGGTTTACGCCAGTCAGATTAATCCGGGGTTTACGCCAGTCAGATTAATCCGGGGTTTACGGCCGTCAGATTAATCCGGGGTTTACGCCAGTCAGATTAATCCGGGGTTTACGCCAGTCAGATTAATCCGGGGTTTACGGCCGTCAGATTAATCCGGGGTTTACGCCAGTCAGATTAATCCGGGATTTACGTCCGTCAGATTAATCCGGGGTTTACGACCGTCAGATTAATCCGGTGTTTACGCCAGTCAGATTAATCCGGGGTTTACGGCCGTCAGATTAATCCGGGGTTTACGCCAGTCAGATTAATCCGGGGTTTACGCCAGTCAGATTAATCCGGGGTTTACGGCCGTCAGATTAATCCGGGGTTTACGCCAGTCAGATTAATCCGGGATTTACGTCCGTCAGATTAATCCGGGGTTTACGCCAGTCAGATTAATCCGGGGTTTACGGCCGTCAGATTAATCCGGGGTTTACGCCAGTCAGATTAATCCGGTGTTTACGCCAGTCAGATTAATCCGGGGTTTACGGCCGTCAGATTAATCCGGGGTTTACGTCCATCAGATTAATCCGGGGTTTACGCCAGTCAGATTAATCCGGGGTTTACGCCCGACTGATTAATCCGGGGTTTACGGCCGTCAGATTAATCCGGGGTTTACGCCCGTCAGATTAATCCGGGGTTTACGGCCGTCAGATTAATCCGGGGTTTACGGCCGTCAGATTAATCCGGGGTTTACGGCCGTCAGATTAATCCGGGGTTTACGGCCGTCAGATTAATCCGGGGTTTACACCCGTCAGTCGCAGTTTACCCCAACTATCCAAATTAGTCTTCATTTTTTTTCCCACATTATGATTTCTTCAATCTTAGGATTAGGTAATATTCCCAAAGAGTTCATCCCGTTCTGTACCCTCTTAAACTGAAAGCAGATAATAAGTCGGCGTTAAAATGTTGAGGCGCTGGCATTTCCTCTGACTTACGTTAACTTTATAACCTGACAATTTAGAGAACTCATCAATAACTTCTAGCATCGTAGTTATGGAGTTAGAAGGGTCCTGACATAGTACCAGAACATCGTCCGCATACAAAAACAGTGTGTGTTCCCTCCAGCCTCCCGTCACACCCTGAATTCTGATTTCTTCCCTTATTTTAACAGCTAGAGGTTCCAGAAAAAAGGCAAACAGAAGCCTGAGATGACAACCCTGACAGGTAGACCTGGAAACACTGAAAAGGGAGAAAACACTCCGTTAGTGAACACTGCAGCCTTTTCTTCCACGTATAGAGTCTTAATCTCCTGATAAATAAGAAACTCCTCTCTGTCAGACGCTTTCTGTGTGTCAAGAAATATTGCTGCTCCCGGGTTCGGGTTATTTGTCTTTGCTTACAGGAAGTGCAGCAGCCTTATTTATTAAACCAAAGCTTAATAAACCCCACTTCATCTTTATAAATGATTTGTGGCAATACTGTGAATTTTGGATAATATTTTGCCATCTACATGGATCAGGCTCATGCACACTGTCGCCAACCTATCCGTAGTCCCAAAGTTTACATCCAGGAAAAAGTTAATAACTTCTAGGGATGCCACAAATTGTTCCTCCTTCAACAAACTTCCATCTCCATCTGCCACGAGTGCTCTTACCCCCCTGTTTGTATGTAGTCCCACCGAGGCTTGAAGATTGTTTATAACTTTATCAATATAGAGACAATCAATAATTTTACTGATTTACTAATCACTGATCAATAATTTTACTATATTACTAATCACTGATCAATAATTTTACATTATATTTTACATTATATACAATTTTACACTGAATGATAGACAAACCACTACTCTGATCAACATTCTGGAGAACACATGGTGTTTGTACAGTGTGCAGAATCAATAATGTGATCAGTGATCAATACCGAGTGTGTGTGTTTCAGATGGGTTTCGACATTATGACCTGGATCGGTGTGTGTTTAACTCCACGGAGCTGAAGGACATCGAGTTCATCCAGTCTTATTTCTACAACAAGCTGGAGTACATCCGGTTCAGCAGCAGTTTGGGGAAGTTTGTCGGATACACGGAGTTCGGAGTGAAGGCCGCCGAGCACTGGAACCAAGATGCTTCACTCCTGGCTAGTATGAGAGCTCAGAAGGAGGTGTACTGCCAATACAACATTGGTATTGAATACCAGAATGCTCTGTCTAAATCAGGTGAGTGTACCATCGTCATCCTCATGATGAAGGTCAGACTGGATCAGGTCTGAGCTTCAGATCAGCTGCTGCTCTGATCTATAATCCTCCAGTTTATTAGCTCAGATCCCAGAATCAATCACAGTAATCAATAACATGCTGATCAGAAAACTGAACCAGAACCAGGTCTCTGTCTCCACCTGCTGGTCAGACCCTGGAACTGCAGCTCATTCATACCACACTGATCAATAACAGCTGATACTGATGATCAATAACATATTGATTCTGCTTGTTTACACAGTTATTGCAACTATAACTATATATATAATCAGACTATCAATAAAGTAATTGATTGATTTCATGAGATATTCAGCAGAAATATTTAAACTTCATTAAATCCCATCCTTCTGTTCTGTTTTTATTGATCATTCAGAAGACCGTTCCTTCCTCACTGGTCTGACTTATTCCATGTAATTATTTAAAGCTGTGGACGCTACACAGCGTATACATCTATACACCTACCAGGTCATCTATACACCTATCAGGTCATCAATACACCTACCAGGTCATCTATACACCTATCAGGTCATCTATACACCTACCAGGTCATCAATACACCTATCAGGTCATCTATACACCTACCAGGTCATCAATACACCTATCAGGTCATCTATACATCTACCAGGTCATCTATACACCTATCAGGTCATTTATACACCTATGAGGTCATCTATACACCTACCAGGTCATCAATACACCTACCAGGTCATCTATACACCTACCAGGTCATCTATACACCTACCAGGTCATCTATACACCTACCAGGTCATTTATACACCTATGAGGTCATCTATACACCTACCAGGTCATCTATACACCTACCAGGTCATCTATACACCTATCAGGTCATCTATACACCTACCAGGTCATCTATACACCTATCAGGTCATCAATACACCTACCAGGTCATCTATACACCTACCAGGTCATCTATACACCTATCAGGTCATCAATACACCTATCAGGTCATCTATACACCTACCAGGTCATCTATACACCTATCAGGTCATCTATACACCTACCAGGTCATCTATACACCTATCAGGTCATCTATACACCTATCAGGTCGTCAGTACACCTATCAGGTCATCTATACACCTACCAGGTCATCTATACACCTATCAGGTCATCTATACACCTACCAGGTCATCAATACACCTATCAAGTCATCTATACACCTATCAGGTCATCTATACACCTATCAGGTCATCTATACACCTATCAGGTCATCTATACACCTATCAGGCCATCTATACACCTATGAGGTCATCTATACACCTATCAGGTCATCTATACACCTACCAGGTCATCTATACACCTATCAGGTCATCTATACACCTATCAGGTCGTCAGTACACCTATCAGGTCATCTATACACCTACCAGGTCATCTATACACCTATCAGGTTGTCAGTACACCTATCAGGTCATCTATACACCTACCAGGTCATCTATACACCTATCAGGTCATCTATACACCTATCAGGTCATCAATACACCTATCAGGTCGTCAGTACACCTATCAGGTCATCTATACACCTACCAGGTCATCTATACACCTATCAGGTCATCTATACACCTATCAGGTCATCTATACACCTAACAGGTCATCTATACACCTATCAGGTCGTCAGTACACCTATCAGGTCATCTATACACCTACCAGGTCATCTATACACCTATCAGGTCATCTATACACCTACCAGGTCATCTATACACCTATCAGGTCGTCAGTACACCTATGAGGTCATCTATACACCTACCAGGTCATCTATACACCTACCAGGTCATCAATACACCTATCAGGTCATTTATACACCTACCAGGTCATCTATACACCTATCAGGTCATCTATACACCTATCAGGTCATTTATACACCTATGAGGTCATCAATACACCTATGAGGTCATCTATACACCTACCAGGTCATCTATACACCTATCAGGTCGTCAGTACACCTATGAGGTCATCTATACACCTGTCAGGTCATCTATACACCTATCAGGTCATCTATACACCTACCAGGTCATCAATACACCTATCAGGTCGTCAGTACACCTATCAGGTCATCTATACACCTACCAGGTCATCTATACACCTATCAGGTCATCTATACACCTACCAGGTCATCTATACACCTACCAGGTCATCAATACACCTATCAGGTCATCTATACACCTACCAGGTCATCTATACACCTATCAGGTCATCTATACACCTATGAGGTCATTTATACACCTATGAGGTCATCTATACACCTACCAGGTCATCTATACACCTATCAGGTCATCTATACACCTACCAGGTCATCTATACACCTATCAGGTCGTCAGTACACCTATCAGGTCATCTATACACCTACCAGGTCATCTATACACCTACCAGGTCATCAATACACCTATCAGGTCATTTATACACCTATGAGGTCATCTATACACCTATGAGGTCATCTATACACCTATCAGGTCGTCAGTACACCTATCAGGTCATCTATACACCTATCAGGTCATCTATACACCTACCAGGTCATCTATACACCTATCAGGTCATCTATACACCTATGAGGTCATCAATACACCTACCAGATCATCTATACACCAACCAGGTCATCTATACACCAATCAGGTCATCAATACACCTACCAGGTCATCAATACACCTATCAGGTCATCTATACACCTACCAGGTCATCAATACACCTATGAGGTCATCTATACACCTACCAGGTCATCTATACACCTACCAGGTCATCTATACACCTATCAGGTCATCTATACACCTATCAGGTCATTTATACACCTATGAGGTCATCAATACACCTATGAGGTCATCTATACACCTACCAGGTCATCTATACACCTATCAGGTCATCTATACACCTACCAGGTCGTGTATCATGTAGTGATTTTAGCAGCTTAGTCTAACGGATGCAGAGCTCCTTCTCCACCAGCAGGGGTCAGTATTTAACCTCCTGGTGAGTAAACAGGAAGTGAAGCTCAGTGGCATCAGTCTTAAACCTAAACCTGGCAGCTGGGCTAACCATCATTCCTAGTCCTGTGTCTCATCTGGCCTGGCCTGGTATGGTCTGGTCTGGCCTGGCCTGGTCTGGCCGGCCTGGTCTGGTCTGGTCTGGTCTGGCCTGGCCTGGTCTGGTCTGGCCTGGTCTGGCCTGGCCTGGTCTGGTCTGATCTGGTCTGGTCTGGCCTGGCCTGGTCTGGTCTGGCCTGGTCTGGCCTGGCCTGGCCTGGCCTGGTCTGGTCTGGTCTGGTCTGGCCTGGTCTGGTCTGGCCTGGTCTGGTCTGGTCTGGCCTGGCCTGGTCTGGTCTGGCCTGGCCTGGCCTGGCCTGGTCTGGTCTGGTCTGGCCTGGCCTGGCCTGGCCTGGCCTGGTCTGGTCTGGTCTGGTCTGGCCTGGTCTGGCCTGGTCTGGTTCGAGTGCGAGTCTGCTGTCTAAATGTCAAGAGGACGATGAAGAGGATGATGTTGAGGACTGCTTAGATACCAGCTGTCCCTGGACCAGAACATTAAGTCTCTGTTCTTGGTTCAGACTGTTTGCAGTCAATCATCTGGTTTCTGTAATAAACACACTCCTTCCTCATCCTGCAGAACCTCCTCCTCCTCCATCTCCTCCTCCTCCTCTTCTTCCACCAACCTAATTAAAGATGATCAGAGATATGAACGATTAATCTATAACCATCGTCTGTCTTCCAGCTGAACCCTACGTCAGGCTGTACTCCACCACGCCCCATGCTGGTCGCCATCCCGCCATGTTGGTCTGCAGCGTCTACGACTTCTACCCAAAAACCATCAGAGTCAGCTGGCTCAGAGACGGACAGGAAGTCCTGCCTGATCTCACTAATGAGATGGAGGACGGTGATTGGTACTACCAGACCCACTCCTACCTGGAGGACCCACCCAGGTGAGTCCAGGTGCTGGTCCAGTTCCACCTGGAGTACACACCCAGGTGAGTCCAAGTCCTGGTCCAGTCCCACCTGGAGTACACACCCAGGTGAGTTCAGGTCCTGGTCCAGTTCCACCTGGGGTACACACCCAGGTGAGTCCAAGTCCAGGTCCAGTCCCACCTGGAGTACACACCCAGGTGAGTTCAGGTCCTGGTCCAGTTCCACCTGGGGTACACACCCAGGTGAGTCCAAGTCCAGGTCCAGTCCCACCTGGAGTACACACCCAGGTGAGTCCAAGTCCTGGTCCAGTCCCACCTGGAGTACACACCCAGGTGAGTTCAGGTCCTGGTCCAGTTCCACCTGGAGTACACACCCAGGTGAGTCCAAGTCCTGGTCCAGTCCCACCTGGAGTACACACCCAGGTGAGTTCAGGTCCTGGTCCAGTTTCACCTGGGGTACACACCCAGGTGAGTCCAAGTCCAGGTCCAGTCCCACCTGGAGTACACACACAGGTGAGTCCAAGTCCTGGTCCAGTCCCACCTGCAGTACACACCCAGGTAAGTCCAGGTCCTGGTCCACTCCCACCTGGAGTACACACCCAGGTGAGTCCAAGTCCAGATCCATATATGTCAGCTCTGCCCCGTTTTACCTGATCCAGAGACAGAACACCTGGTTGATAACCAGAAGGTAACTCATAGTCTGAATCTGCTGAGTAGTTCATAGAGAACCTAACGAAGGATTCTACCTGGGTTCTACCCTAACTTCAACATAAAGAGTAGAAAAGCACCCAAACAAAACAAAATGGCTGCTCTCCCCTACCAGGCCAGTCTGGAAAAAATAAACTTGAACAAACATCCAACAGCATTTGTTGGTTAAGGTACAGCTATGAGGTTAGGGCTTGAGTTCTACCTGGGTTCTACCTGGTTTCTACCTGGTTTCTACCTGAGTTCTACCTGGATTCTACCCTGGTTGTACCAGAGTTTCTGGACTTCGTGGTGCAGTTTCATGTCAGTGACGTTGGTTTGTGTTGGTGCAGGCCTGGAGAGAAGATCTCCTGTAAGGTGGAACACGCCAGCCTGAAGGAGCCTCTGATTATTGACTGGGGTACATACCTGTCTGGTTCTACACCTGTCTGATTCTACACCTGTCTGATCTACACCTGTCTGTTTCTACACCTGTCTGGTTCTACACCTGTCTGATCTACACCTGTCTGATATACAGCTGTCTGATCTACATCTGTCTGTGCTACATCTGAATGATCTACACCTGTCTGGTTTACACCTGTCTGGTTTTACCCCTGTCTGATCTACACCTGACTGATCTACACCTGACTGATCTACATCTGTCTGATCTACACCTGTCTGGTTCTACACCTGTCTGATTCTACACCTGTCTGGTTCTACACCTGTCTGATCTACACCTGTCTGATCTACACCTGTCTGTTTCTACACCTGTCTGGTTCTACACCTGTCTGATATACAGCTGTCTGATCTACACCTGTCTGTGCTACATCTGAATGATCTACACCTGTCTGGTTTACACCTGTCTGGTTTTACCCCTGTCTGATCTACATCTGTCTGATCTACACCTGACTGATCTACATCTGTCTGATCTACACCTGTCTGGTTCTACACCTGTCTGATCTACACCTGTCTGATATACAGCTGTCTGATCTACATCTGTCTGTGCTACATCTGAATGATCTACACCTGTCTGGTTTACACCTGTCTGGTTTTACCCCTGTCTGATCTACACCTGACTGATCTACATCTGTCTGATCTACACCTGACTGATCTACATCTGTCTGATCTACACCTGACTGATCTACAGCTGTCTGATCTACATCTGTCTGTGCTACATCTGACTGATCTACATCTGTCTGTGCTACATCTGACTGATCTACATCTGTCTGATCTACACCTGACTGATCTACATCTGTCTGATCTACACCTGTCTGGTTCTACACCTGTCTGATCTACACCTGTCTGGTTCTACACCTGTCTGATCTACACCTGTCTGATATACAGCTGTCTGATCTACATCTGTCTGTGCTACATCTGAATGATCTACACCTGTCTGGTTTACACCTGTCTGATCTACACCTGACTGATCTACACCTGTCTGATCTACACCTGTCTGGTTCTACACCTGTCTGATCTACACCTGTCTGATCTACACCTGTCTGATATACAGCTGTCTGATCTACATCTGTCTGTGCTACACCTGAATGATCTACACCTGTCTGGTTTTACACCTGTCTGGTTTTACCCCTGTCTGATCTACACCTGTGTGAGCTACATCTGTCTGATCTACACCTGTCTGATATACAACTGTCTGATCTACATCTGTCTGTGCTACACCTGTCTGATCTACACCTGTCTGTGCTACACCTGAATGATCTACACCTGTCTGGTTTTACACCTGTCTGGTTTTACCCCTGCCTGATCTACACCTGACTGATCTACATCTGTCTGATATACATCTGTCTGATCTACATCTGTCTGTGCTACACCTGAATGATCTACACCTGTCTGGTTTTACACCTGTCTGGTTTTACCCCTGTCTGATCTACACCTGACTGATCTACATCTGTCTGATATACATCTGTCTGATCTACATCTGTCTGTGCTACACCTGAATGATCTACACCTGTCTGGTTTTACACCTGTCTGGTTTTACCCCTGTCTGATCTACACCTGACTGATCTACATCTGTCTGATATACATCTGTCTGATCTACATCTGTCTGTGCTACACCTGAATGATCTACACCTGTCTAGTTTTACCCCTGTCTGATCTACACCTGACTGATCTACACCTGTCTGATCTACACCTGACTGATATACACCTGTCTGCTTTTACACCTGCCTGGTTCTACACCTGTCTGATCCACACCTGTCTGATCCACACCTGTCTGATCTACATCTGTCTGTGCTACACCTGTCTGATCTACACCTATCTGGTTTTACACCTGCCTGGTTCTACACCTGTCTGATCTACATCTGTCTGTACTACACCTGAATGATCTACACCTATCTGGTTTTACACCTGCCTGGTTCTACACCTGTCTGATCTACGTCTGTCTGTGCTACACCTGTCTGATATACAACTGTCTGATCTACAGCTGTCTGTGCTACACCTGAATGATCTACACCTGTCTGGTTCTAAACTTGTTTGTTTTACACCTGTCCCATCTGTCTGTCTCACCTCTGTCTCACCTGTGTGTCCTCAGACCCGTCCATGCCAAAGTCAGAAAGAAACAAGATCGCCATCGGAGCCTCAGGACTGATCCTGGGTTTGGTCTTTTTTCTGGCTGGATTCATCTACTACAGTAGGAAGGCCAAAGGTCAGACCAGTTTAAAACCAGTTCTGATTAATTTAAAACCAGTTCAAACCAGTTTAAACGAGTTCAGACCAGTTTAAAACCAGTTCTGATTAATTTAAAACCAGTTCAGACCAGTATGAAACCAGTTCAGACCAGTTTAAAACCAGTTCAGACCACTTCAGACCAGTTTAAAGCTCATCTAAAGCCTAAACATTTTATCTCTGAACATAAACCTGCAGCCTAAACAACAACCAGTGTTTAAGATAAAAAACTTGTCTTTATCTGAGAATTTTCTGGAAACCTTCAAGCCGTCCACCACCAGGTTTTATTTCTCTGAGGACAGTAGAAACATTAAATAAAACCAAGTGAAGAGTCTAAACTTCCGGTTTTACTATGAATGTTGGCCTAGAGAATACTGCAGCATGGGAGCCCTGCAGACCAGAACAGGTTAAACCCGTCTCCCAGGTTTTCTACCAGCTTTATGTCCACCATCACACCAGTCTAGTGTCAGACTCCTCTCACACCAGTTTGAACCAGTTTAGGTCAGACTGGACCAGTTCTGTCCAGGATTTGTTGTTTAAGTCTCTTCCTTTTTTCTCAGGTCGTATTTTGGTTCTCACTAACTGAGACTGGATCCTGGTTTGGGATTGGGTTCTACACCTCTGTTCTACATCTGTCTGATCTACACCTAACTGTTCTACGCCTAACTGTTCTACACCTGTCTGTCTCACCTGTGTGTTCTCAGACCCGTCCATGCCTGAGTCAGAAAGAAACAAGATCGCCATCGGAGCCGCAGGACGAACCCTGGGTCTGATCTTTTCTCTGGCTGGATTAATCTACTACAGGAGGAAGGCCAAAGGTCAGACCAGTTTAAAACCAGTTCTGATTAATTTAAAACCAGTTCAGACCAGTTTAAACGAGTTCAGACCAGCTTAAAACCAGTTCAGACCAGTATGAAACCACTTCAGACCAGTTCAGACCAGTTTAAACCAGTTCAGACCAGCTTAAAACCAGTTCAGACCAGTATGAAACCACTTCAGACCAGTTCAGACCAGTATGAAACCACTTCAGACCAGTTCAGACCAGTTTAAAACCAGTTCAGACCAGCTTAAAACCAGTTCAGACCAGTATGAAACCACTTCAGACCAGTTCAGACCAGCTTAAAACCAGTTCAGACCAGTATGGAACCACTTCAGACCAGTTCAGACCAGTTCAGTTTAAAACCAGTTCAGACCACTTCAAACCAGTTAGAGCTCATCTAAAACCTAAACGTTTTATCTCTGAACATAAACCTGCAGCTTAAACAACAACCAGTGTTTAAGATAAAAACTTCTCTTTATCTGAGAATTTTCTGGAAACCTTCAAGCCGTCCACCTGTAGGTTTTATTTCTCTGAGGACAGTAGAAACATTAAATAAAACCAAGTGAAGAGTCTAAACTTCTGGTTTTACTGTGAATGTTGGCCTAGAGAATACTGCAGCATGGGAGCCCTGCAGACCAGAACGTGTTAAACCCGTCTCCCAGGTTTTCTACCAGCTTTATGTCCACCATCACACCAGTCTAGTGTCAGACTCCTCTCACACCAGTTTGAACCAGTTTAGGTCAGACTAGACCAGTTCTGTCCAGGATTTGTTGTTTAAGTCTCTTCCTTTTTTCTCAGGTCGTATTTTGGTTCTCACTAACTGAGACTGGATCCTGGTCCTGGTCCTGGACCTGGTTGTGGTCCTGGTCCTGTCAGACGTAGAACCAGCTGCTGCTTTAACCTGCCTCCACCTCCTCAGCAGACCGATGATCCTGGTTGGACCAGACTGATGTAAACCTGATCCAGAACTGGACTAACAGGTCTGAACCTGATCCAGGACCCTCACAGTGGTCCTCCATCAGGAGTCAGTCCTCTGACAGTCCTGGATCAGGTCTGATCTGGACTGTGGTGTGTGAGCTGCTTCTCTGTGTAAATCAATGTGTTTAATAACATGTAATCAGATCTATTGATGATGATCAGCTTCAGTGTTTTACTGTTTTCAGTTTTTAATAAACAGAAACTCACCTGTCTGCTTCAGGCTGGTCTCTGGGTCATAAGATAGATTGTCACACACACACACACACACACACACACACACACACACACACACACACACACACACATATATATATATATATATACTAGGGATGCTCCGATCAGATTTTTTGTTGTCGATTCCGTTACCGATTACCCATGAGTGCCGATCACCGATAATCACAGGGATTGGCTGTAATTTTCTTATAAGCACAGCCGACTTTTTGATGTGGAAAAGGAACCATAAAATCCCCCTAATTTAGACAATAACATGTACATAGTGCAATGCGCTATCTTTCAGTAATCAGTAGTACTATATTTGAACAGACTGAAAAGACATTAAGGCTCTCATCAGGCTAAATAAGAAAGTAAAACAAAATCTTAATATTGCCAAAAAAAAAAAAAAAAAAGCCAAGTAGAAGAAGCGTCCTCCACCACTGAGATGAACTACCAGTCTATCTAACTACCAGCATGATAATAAATGGAGGAATATAAATAGAACTACCAGCATGATAATAAATAGAGGAAAATAAATAGAACTACCAGCATGATAATAAGTGGAGGAAAATAAATAGAACTACCAGCATGATGATAAATGGAGGAAAATAAATAGAACTACCAGCATGATGATAAATGGAGGAAAATAAATAGAACTACCAGCATGATGATAAATGGAGGAAAATAAATAGAACTACCAGCATGATGATAAATGGAGGAAAATAAATAGAACTACCAGCATGATGATAAATGGAGGAAAATAAATAGAACTACCAGCATGATGATAAATGGAGGAAAATAAATAGAACTACCAGCATGATGATAAATGGAGGAAAATAAATAGAACTACCAGCATGATGATAAATGGAGGAAAATAAATAGAACTACCAGCATGATGATAAATGGAGGAAAATAAATAGAACTACCAGCATGATGATAAATGGAGGAAAATGAATAGAACTACCAGCATGATGATAAATGGAGGAAAATAAATAGAACTACCAGCATGTTAATAAATGGAGGAAAATAAATAGAACTACCAGCATGATGATAAATGGAGGAAAATAAATAGAACTACCAGCATGATGATAAATGGAGGAAAATAAATAGAACTACCAGCATGATGATAAATGGAGGAAAATAAATAGAACTACCAGCATGATGATAAATGGAGGAAAATAAATAGAACTACCAGCATGATGATAAATGGAGGAAAATAAATAGAACTACCAGCATGATGATAAATGGAGGAAAATAAATAGGACTACCAGCATGATGATAAATGGAGGAAAATAAATAGAACTACCAGCATGATGATAAATGGAGAAAAATAAATAGAACTACCAGCATGATGATAAATGGAGGAAAATAAATAGAACTACCAGCATGATGATAAATGGAGGAAAATAAATAGAACTACCAGCATGATGATAAATGGAGGAAAATAAATAGAACTACCAGCATGATGATAAATGGAGGAAAATAAATAGAACTACCAGCATGATGATAAATGGAGGAAAATAAATAGAACTACCAGCATTATGATAAATGGAGGAAAATAAATAGAACTACCAGCATGATGATAAATGGAGGAAAATAAATAGAACTACCAGCATGATGATAAATGGAGGAAAATAAATAGAACTACCAGCATGATGATAAATGGAGGACAATAAATAGAACTACCAGCATGATGATAAATGGAGGAAAATAAATAGAACTACCAGCATGATGATAAATGGAGGAAAATAAATAGAACTACCAGCATGATGATAAATGGAGGAAAATAAATAGAACTACCAGCATGATGATAAATGGAGAAAAATAAATAGAACTACCAGCATGATGATAAATGGAGGAAAATAAATAGAACTACCAGCATGATGATAAATGGAGGAAAATAAATAGAACTACCAGCATGATGATAAATGGAGGAAAATAAATAGAACTACCAGCATAATGATAAATGGAGGAAAATAAATAGAACTACCAGCATGATGATAAATGGAGGAAAATAAATAGAACTACCAGCATGATAATAAATGGAGGAAAATAAATAGAACTACCAGCATGATAATAAGTGGAGGAAAATAAATAGAACTACCAGCATGATGATAAATGGAGGAAAATAAATAGAACTACCAGCATTATGATAAATGGAGGAAAATAAATAGAACTACCAGCATGATGATAAATGGAGGAAAATAAATAGAACTACCAGCATGATGATAAATGGAGGAAAATAAATAGAACTACCAGCATGATGATAAATGGAGGAAAATAAATAGAACTACCAGCATGATGATAAATGGAGGAAAATAAATAGAACTACCAGCATGATGATAAATGGAGGAAAATAAATAGAACTACCAGCATGATGATAAATGGAGGAAAATAAATAGAACTACCAGAATGATGATAAATGAAGGAAAATAAATAGAACTACCAGCATGATGATAAATGGAGGAAAATAAATAGAACTTACCAGCATGATGATAAATGGAGGAAAATAAATAGAACTACCAGCATGATGATAAATGGAGGAAAATAAATAGCACTACCAGCATAATGATAAATGGAGGAAAATAAATAGAACTACCAGCATGATAATAAATGGAGGAAAATAAATAGAACTACCAGCATGATAATAAGTGGAGGAAAATAAATAGAACTACCAGCATGATGATAAATGGAGGAAAATAAATAGAACTACCAGCATGATGATAAATGGAGGAAAATAAATAGAACTACCAGCATGATGATAAATGGAGGAAAATAAATAGAACTACCAGCATGATGATAAATGGAGGAAAATAAATAGAACTACCAGCATGATGATAAATGGAGGACAATAAATAGAACTACCAGCATGTTAATAAATGGAGGAAAATAAATAGAACTACCAGCATGATGATAAATGGAGGAAAATAAATAGAACTACCAGCATGATGATAAATGGAGGAAAATAAATAGAACTACCAGCATGTTAATAAATGGAGGAAAATAAATAGAACTACCAGCATGATGATAAATGGAGGAAAATAAATAGAACTACCAGCATGATGATAAATGGAGGAAAATAAATAGCACTACCAGCATAATGATAAATGGAGGAAAATAAATAGAACTACCAGCATGATAATAAATGGAGGAAAATAAATAGAACTACCAGCATGATAATAAGTGGAGGAAAATAAATAGAACTACCAGCATGATGATAAATGGAGGAAAATAAATAGAACTACCAGCATGATGATAATGGAGGAAAAAAAATAGAACTACCAGCATGATGATAAATGGAGGAAAATAAATAGAACTACCAGCATGATGATAAATGGAGGAAAATAAATAGAACTACCAGCATGATGATAAATGGAGGACAATAAATAGAAACTACCAGCATGTAATAAATGGAGGAAAAATAAATAGAACTACCAGCATGATGATAAATGGAGGAAAATAAATAGAACTACCAGCATGATGATAAATGGAGGAAAATAAATAGAACTACCAGCATGTTAATAAATGGAGGAAAATAAATAGAACTACCAGCATGATGATAAATGGAGGAAAATA
Source organism: Melanotaenia boesemani (assembly GCF_017639745.1). Lineage (NCBI taxonomy): Eukaryota > Metazoa > Chordata > Actinopteri > Atheriniformes > Melanotaeniidae > Melanotaenia > Melanotaenia boesemani. The sequence continues at coordinate 1,065,893 of NC_055686.1, read as the reverse complement.
AATAGAACTACCAGCATGATGATAAATGGAGGAAAATAAATAGAACTACCAGCATGACGGTAAATGGAGGAAAATAAATAGAACTACCAGCATGATGATAAATGGAGGAAAATAAATAGAACTACCAGCATGATGATAAATGGAGGAAAATAAATAGAACTACCAGCATGATGATAAATGGAGGAAGATAAATAGAACTACCAGCATGATGATAAATGGAGAAAAATAAATAGAACTACCAGCATGATGATAAATGGAGGAAAATAAATAGAACTACCAGCATGATGATAAATGGAGGAAAATAAATAGAACTACCAGCATTATGATAAATGGAGGAAAATAAATAGAACAACCAGCATGATGATAAATGGAGGAAAATAAATAGAACTACCAGCATGATGATAAATGGAGGAAAATAAATAGAACTACCAGCATGATGATAAATGGAGGAAAATAAATAGAACTACCAGCATGATGATAAATGGAGGAAAATAAATAGAACTACCAGCATGATGATAAATGGAGGAAAATAAATAGAACTACCAGCATGATGATAAATGGAGGAAAATAAATAGAACTACCAGCATGATGATAAATGGAGGAAAAATAAATAGAACTACCAGCATGATGATAAATGGAGGAAAATAAATAGAACTACCAGCATGATGATAAATGGAGGAAAATAAATAGAACTACCAGCATGATGATAAATGGAGGAAAATAAATAGAACTACCAGCATGAATGATTAATGGAGGAAAATAAATAGAACTACCAGCATGGATGATAAATGGAGGAAAATAAATAGAACTACCAGCATGATAATAAATGGAGGAAAATAAATAGAACTACCAGCATGATAATAAGTGGAGGAAAATAAATAGAACTACCAGCATGATGATAAATGGAGGAAAATAAATAGAACTACCAGCATGATGATAAATGGAGGAAAATAAATAGAACTACCAGCATGATGATAAATGGAGGAAAATAAATAGAACTACCAGCATGATGATAAATGGAGGAAAATAAATAGAACTACCAGCATGATGATAAATGGAGGAAAATAAATAGAACTACCAGCATGATGATAAATGGAGGAAAATAAATAGAACTACCAGCATGATGATAAATGGAGGAAAATAAATAGAACTACCAGCATGATGATAAATGGAGGAAAATAAATAGAACTACCAGCATGATGATAAATGGAAGGAAAATAAATAGAACTACCAGCATGATGATAAATGGAGGAAAATAAATAGAAACTTACCAGCATGATGATAAATGGAGGAAAATAAATAGAACTACCCAGCATGATGATAAATGGAGGAAAATAAATAGCACTACCAGCATAATGATAAATGGAGGAAAATAAATAGAACTACCAGCATGATGATAAATGGAGGAAAATAAATAGAACTACCAGCATGATGATAAATGGAGGAAAATAAATAGAACTACCAGCATGATGATAATGGAGGAAAATAAATAGAACTACCAGCATGATGATAAATGGAGGAAAATAAATAGAACTACCAGCATGATGATAAATGGAGGAAAATAAATAGAACTACCAGCATGATGATAAATGGAGGAAAATAAATAGAACTACCAGCATGATGATAAATGGAGGAAATAAATAGAACTACCAGCATGATGATAAATGGAGGAAAATAAATAGAACTACCAGCATGATGAATAAATGGAGGAAAATAAATAGAACTACCAGCATGATGATAAATGGAGGAAAATAAATAGAACTACCAGCATGATGATAAATGGAGGAAAATAATAGAACTACCAGCATGATGATAAATGGAGGAAAATAAATAGAACTACCAGCATGATGATAAATGGAGGAAAATAAATAGAACTACCAGCATGATGATAAATGGAGGAAAATAAATAGAACTACCAGCATGATGATAAATGGAGGAAAATAAATAGAACTACCAGCATGATGATAAATGGAGGAAAATAAATAGAACTACCAGCATGATGATAAATGGAGGAAAATAAATAGAACTACCAGCATGATGATAAATGGAGGAAAATAAATAGAACTACCAGCATGATGATAAATGGAGGAAAATAAATAGAACTACCAGCATGATGATAAATGGAGGAAAATAAATAGAACTACCAGCATGATGATAAATGGAGGAAAATAAATAGAACTACCAGCATGATGATAAATGGAGGAAAATAAATAGAACTACCAGCATGATGATAAATGGAGGAAAATAAATAGAACTACCAGCATGATAATAAATGGAGGAAAATAAATAGAACTACCAGCATGATGATAAATGGAGGAAAATAAATAGAACTACCAGCATGATGATAAATGGAGGAAAATAAATAGAACTACCAGCATGATGATAAATGGAGGAAAATAAATAGAACTACCAGCATGATGATAAATGGAGGAAAATAAATAGAACTACCAGCATGATGATAAATGGAGGAAAATAAATAGAACTACCAGCATGATGATAAATGGAGGAAAATAAATAGAACTACCAGCATGATGATAAATGGAGGAAAATAAATAGAACTACCAGCATGATGATAAATGGAGGAAAATAAATAGAACTACCAGCATGATGATAAATGGAGGAAAATAAATAGAACTACCAGCATGATGAATAAATGGAGGAAAATAAATAGAACTACCAGCATGATGATAAATGGAGGAAAATAAATAGAACTACCAGCATGATGATAAATGGAGGAAAATAAATAGAACTACCAGCATGATGATAAATGGAGGAAAATAAATAGAACTACCAGCATGATGATAAATGGAGGAAAATAAATAGAACTACCAGCATGATGATAAATGGAGGAAAATAAATAGAACTACCAGCATGATGATAAATGGAGGAAAATAAATAGAACTACCAGCATGATGATAAATGGAGGAAAATAAATAGAACTACCAGCATGATGATAAATGGAGGAAAATAAATAGAACTACCAGCATGATGATAAATGGAGGAAAATAAATAGAACTACCAGCATGATGATAAATGGAGGAAAATAAATAGAACTACCAGCATGATGATAAATGGAGGAAAATAAATAGAACTACCAGCATGATGATAAATGGAGGAAAATAAATAGAACTACCAGCATGATGATAAATGGAGGAAAATAAATAGAACTACCAGCATGATGATAAATGGAGGAAAATAAATAGAACTACCAGCATGATGATAAATGGAGGAAAATAAATAGAACTACCAGCATGATGATAAATGGAGGAAAATAAATAGAACTACCAGCATGATGATAAATGGAGGAAAATAAATAGAACTACCAGCATGATGATAAATGGAGGAAAATAAATAGAACTACCAGCATGATGATAAATGGAGGAAAATAAATAGAACTACCAGCATGATGATAAATGGAGGAAATAATAGAACTACCAGCATGATGGATAAATGGAGGAAAATAAATAGAACTACCAGCATGATGAATAAATGGAGGAACAATAAATAGAACTACCAGCATGATGATAAATGGAGGAAAATAAATAGAACTACCAGCATGATGGATAAATGGAGGAAAATAAATAGAACTACCAGCATGATGAGTAATGGGGATGAAAATAAAATAGAACTACCAGCATGATGATAAATGGAGGAAAATAAATAGAACTACCAGCATGATGATAAATGGAGGAAAATAAATAGAACTACCAGCATGATGATAAATGTAGGAAAATAAATAGAACTACCAGCATGAATGATAAATGGAGGAAAAATAAATAGAACTACCAGCATGATGATAAATGGAGGAAAATAAATAGAACTACCAGCATGATGATTAAATGGAGGAAAATAAATAGAACTACCAGCATGTTAATAAATGGAGGAAAACAATGAAATAGAACTACCAGCATGATGATAAATGGAGGAAAATAAATAGAACTACCAGCATGATGATAAATGGAGGAAAAATAAATAGAACTACCAGCATGATGATAAATGGAGGAAAATAAATAGAACTACCAGCATAGATGAATAAATGGAGGAAAATAAATAGAACTACCAGCATGATGAATAAATGGAGGAAAAATAAATAGAACTACCAGCATGATGATAAATGGAGGAAAATAAATAGAACTACCAGCAATGATGAATAAATGGAGGAAAATAAATAGAACTACCAGCATGTTAATAAATGGAGGAAAATAAATAGAACTACCAGCATGATGATAAATGGAGGAAAATAAATAGAACTACCAGCATGATAATAAATGGAGGAAAAGAAATAGAACTACCAGCATGATAATAAATGGAGGAAAATAAATAGAACTACCAGCATGATGATAAATGGAGGAAAATAATAGAACTACCAGCATGATGATAAATGGAGGAAAATAAATAGAACTACCCAGCATGAGGATAAATGGAGGAAAAATAATAGAACTACCAGCATGATGATAAATGGAGGAAAATAAATAGAACTACCAGCATGATAATAAATGGAGGAAAATAAATAGAACTACCAGCAATGATGATAAATGGAGGAAAAATAAATAGAACTACCAGCATGATGATAAATGGAGGAAAATAAATAGAACTACCAGCATGATGATAAATGGAGGGAAAATAAATAGAACTACCAGCATGATAATAAATGGAGGAAAATAAATAGAACTACCAGCATGATGATAAATGGAGGAAAATAAATAGAACTACCAGCATGATGATAAATGGAGGAAAATAAATAGAACTACCAGCATGATGATAAATGGAGGAAAATAAATAGAACTACCAGCAGGTGGAAACTGTGCGAGTGGGTCTGAGTTTCCATGGTTTCTGTAGGTTTATTGTAAAGTACTGTTTACTGTTTATTTAACAGATTTTCTTTATATGTAAAATATTATTTATAATCACACAGTTTTCTTAAAGATTACATTTTGTTCTACAGTCAGGTAACAGACGCTTTTCTCCAAACGACCTACATCTGAGAGGAAGAACACCAGCAGGAACCAACCAGGACGTCATCATTAAGAGGTAGTCAGCCTGCTGGGAGTCCAGGTGGACCCATGTGGACCCATGTGAACCCAGGTGGACCCAGGTGGACCCAGGTGGATCCAGGTGGACCCATGTGACCCCATGTGACCCCAGGTGGACCCAGGTGGACCCAGGTGGATCCAGGTGGACCCAGGTGGACCCATGTGAACCCATGTGAACCCAGGTGGACCCAGGTGGACCCAGGTGGATCCAGGTGGACCCATGTGAACCCAGGTGGACCCAGGTGGACCCAGGTGGACCCAGGTGGATCCAGGTGGACCCATGTGAACCCATGTGAACCCAGGTGGACCCAGGTGGATCCAGGTGGATCCAGGTGGACCCAGGTGGACCCATGTGAACCCAGGTGGACCCAGGTGGACCCAGGTGGACCCAGGTGGACCCATGTGAACCCATGTGAACCCAGGTGGACCCAGGTGGACCCAGGTGGATCCAGGTGGACCCATGTGAACCTATGTGAACCCAGGTGGACCCAGGTGGATCCAGGTGGACCCAGGTGGACCCAGGTGGATCCAGGTGGACCCCAGGTGGACCCAGGTGGATCCAG